>NW_006921630.1:4385921-4392155 GCF_000298275.1 Orycteropus afer afer
ATTGCATTGAATGTATAGATTGCTTTGGGTAGAACTGACATTTTCACAATGTTCAATCTTCCTATCCACGAGCATGGGATATTCTTTCATTTATGCAGATCTCTTATGGTTTCTTGAAGTAGTTTTTTATAGTTTTCTTTGTATAGGTCTTTTGTGTCCCTGGTAAGATTTATTCCCAAGTTTTTGTTGTTGTTGTTTTTTTTTTTTTGGATAGCTATTGTAAACGGTATTGATTTCCTTATTTCTTTTTCAGCAATCTCTTTGCTGGTGTAGAGGCATCCAACTGATTTTTGGATGTTGTTCTTATATCCTGCCATGATGCTAAATGTCCCAATTAGTTCCAGTAGAATTTTGACTGAGTCTCTTGGGTTTTCTAGGTGTAGGATCATATCATTGGCAAATAGGGATAGTTTGACTTCTTCCTTACCAATTTGGATGCCTTTGATTTCCCTTTCTTACCTTATGGCCCTGGCTAGGCCTTCCAGTACAATGTTGAATAGAAGTGGTGATAGCAGGCATCCTTGTCTGGTTCCTGTTTTCAAGAGGAATGGTTTCAGTCTTTCTCCATTGAGAATAATGTTGGCTCTTGGTTTTGCATAGATGCTTTTTATTATGTTTAGGGATGTCCCTTCTATTCCTATTTTGCTGAGAGCTTTGACAGAAATGGGTGTTGGATTTTCAGATGCCTTTTCTGCATCAATTGATATGATCACGTGGTTCTTCTCCTTTGTTTTATTTATGTGGTGGATGACGTTGATTGTTTTTCTAATTTTGAACCATCCTTGCATACCTGATATGAACCTCACTTGGTCATAATGAATGATTTTCTTGATATGTTGTTGGAGTCTATTGGCTAGGATTTTGTTGAAGATGTTTGCATCTATATTCATGAGGGATATTGTTCTTTAGTTTTCCTTTTGAGTGATGTTTTTGCCTGGTTTTGGTATCAAGGTAATGCTTGCTTCATAAAATCAGTTAAGGAGGATTCCATCCTTTTCTATGGTTTGGAATAGTTTGAGTAGAATTGGTATCAGTTCTTCTCTGAATGTTTAGTAGAATTCTCCAGTGAAACCGTCTGGGCCAGGACTTTTTTGAGTTGGTAATTTTTTTGATGACCTGTTCAATTTCTTCTTTTGTAATGGACCTGTTCAACTTTTCCACATCAGTCTGTGTTAGTTTAGGTAAATGGTGTGTTTCTAGAAATCTGGCCGTTTTTTCCAGATTTTCAAATATGTTGGCGTACAGTTCTTCATAGTATCCTGGTATTACTCTTTTTATTTCAGTTGGTTCTGTTGTGATGTCACCATTTCATTTCTTATTTGTGTTATTTATATTCTCTCCCTCTTTTCCTTTGTTAAATTTGCCAGTGGTTTGTCAATTTTATTGATGTCAGTGGTTCGAACTCGCCAGCTGTGCCACAGGATAAAAATGAGGCAGTCTGCTTCCTCTACTCTGTTCTAAGGGTTGCTATGAATCAGAATCAACTTGATAGCGGTGGGTTTACCATACTTATAAAGAAGTCTGGTTGCACAGTGGTTAAGCACTCAGCGCCTAATCAAAAGTCCACCAACCACCAGCTGCTCTATGGGAGAAAGATGTGGCATTCTGCTTCTGTGAAGATTTACAGTTTGGAAACCTGATAGGCAGTTTGACTCTGTCCTATAGGTTTGCTGTGAATCAGAATCAATTCACCAGCAATGAATTTGGGGTGGTGGTGGGAGTTTGACCATCCTTATGTTGATTGATGTCTCTAGTCATTTTGGTTGTCTGAAGTGCTCATTTTCCTATACATTACTCAGAAAGGGTTTAATGGAATAACAGTCCCTGAATTCTTACATGTTGACTAGTTCTTATGCTCTTTGTAGGTAAAAGTCATTTTTACAGAAGAGAAAAAATTCTTCACTCATATTTTCTTTCCTTATGTTTGATATGTTACTTCATTTTTTTTCTAACATAGAGTGTTACTGTTGAAAAGTATGATGATAATTTAATTTTCTTTTCCTTAAAAATCTTTTGTCTAGATACCTCCTAGATTTTTTCTTTTTCTTTTAAGTCCACTAATTTTCTTAAAATATTTATTTGTAATGGTCATTCTTGGTCAGTATTCTTAGGTGTGTGTGGCCTTAGTTGAGACTGTCAGCTGGAGCACCTGCGCTTGCCCTTTCCAACATGTGGTTTAAGGGTAATTTGGATTTCTTATGTGGTAACTTTGGGTCCCCTGAGAATGTTCTAGAAGTCAAGGCATGAGCAGCATGGGCTTTTATGACTTCACCTTGAAAGGCACTTAGCATTAATCTCACCATATTCTGTTAACTGAAATAGTCACAAGCCTGCCTAGATTCAGTGGGAGGTGACTCATACTACAATGATAGAAGTGACAAATAATTGGTTTTAAATGATAGAAGTGACAAATAATTGGTTTTCAAACCACCACAGTATTTGTCTTAAAATTTGTTTCACATTATTAAATTGAATTAATAGTTCATATTTGCAAAGATTTGGTGTGTACATTTGAACAATGGTAGTATTAATTGGTCTTCCTTGTAGGTGTATGGATATTATCCTATCACTGACAGCATTGTACTTTAGGATAAATCTTGAAACATTTTTTGTGACAATGAATGTCACGCCATTCCTCTTCCATTTGACATTCCTAGCAGATCATATGGTTGTCTGATTCAGATGGCCAAAACCAGTCCATTTCATCTCACTAATGCCTGGGATATCAATTTTTATGCATTCCATTTTATTTTTGACAACTTCCAATTTTTCTACGTTCATACTTTGTATATTTCACATTTTGATTATTAATAGATGTTTGCAGCTGATTCTTCCCTTTTTTAGTCATGCCATGTCAGCAGATGTAGGTCCTGAAAACTTTACTCTATCCACATCATTAAAGTCAGCTCTATTTGAGGAGGCAGCTCTTCCTCAGTCATATTTTGAGTGCCTTCCGACCTGAGGGGGTTCATCTCCCAGCACTATATCAGACAGTGTTTCAGGGCTATTCATAAAGATTTCCAGTAATATATCAGACATAGTTTCACTGCTATTCATAAAGTTTTCACTGGCCAATTCCTTAAGAAGTAGATGACCCAGTCCTTCCTTCTTCCCAGTCTGTTTTAGCTGAATATCTTCTGTCAAAATAAGGCCAGGAGCTGACTGTGGAACAGGTCATCAATTGGTAATATACAAGTTCAAGTTGAAACTGAAGACAGTTTAAAAAAAGTCCACGACAGCCAAAATATGACCTTGATTATATCCACTTGAATTTAGAGACCATCTGAAGAATAGATTTGACACATTGAACACTAGTGACCAAAAACCAGACAAACTATGGGAGGACATCATGAACATCATGCATGAAGGAAGCAAAAGATCATTAAAAAGACAGGAAAGGAAGAAAAGACCAAAATGGATGTCAAAAGAGCCTCTGAAACTTGCCTTGAATGGCATATAGCTAAAGCAAATGGAAAAAATGACAAGATAAAAGAGCTGAACAGCTGATTTCAAAGAAAACATTGAGATGTTTCAACAGACGGATGTCGTGCTGGAGGCACTTACTCAGCTATGCCAAGAGATTTGAAAGACAGCTACCTGGCCAACTTACTGGAGGAGGTCCATATTTGTATCCATTCCAAAGAAAGGTGATCCACAGAATGTGGAAATTATCAAACAATATCATTGATATCACATACAAGTAAAATCTTACTGAAGATAATTCAGAAATGGTTGCAACAGTATATTGACAGAGAACTTCCAGAAATGCAGGCTGGATTCAGAAGAGGATGTGGAATGAGGGATTTCATTGCTGATGTCACATCATCTTGGCTGAATAGAATACCAGAAAGATGTTTACTTGTGTTTTATTGACTATGCAAACTCATTTGACTATGTGAATCATAACAAATTATGGATAACATTGAGAAGAATGGGAATTCCATAACACTTAATTGTGCTCATGTGGAACCTGTAGATAGAACAGGAGGCTACCGTTTGAACAGAACAAGGGGATACTGCTTGGTTTAAAATCAGGAAGGGTGTGAGTCAAGGTTGTATCTTTTCACCAAACTTAATCTGTATGCTGAGGAAATAATCCAAGAACCTGGACTGTGTGAAGGAAAACGTGATACCAGGATTGGAGAAAGACTAATTAACTACCTGCAATATGCAGATGACAGAACCTTACTTGCTGAAGTGAAGATGACTTGAAGCCCTTACTGATGAAGATTAAAGACTACAGTCTGCAGTATGGATTAGACCTCAGCATAAAGAAAACAAAACTCCTCACAAGTGGACCAGTAAGCATCATCATGATAAATGGAGAAAAGATTGAAGTTGTCAACAATTTTATATTACTTGTTTCTACAATCAACACCAGTGGAAGCAGCCATCAAGAAATCCGACTATGTATTGCACTGGGCAAATACCCTGCAAAAGACCTCTTTAAAGTGCTGAAGAACAAAGATGTCTCTTTAAGAGTGAGGTGCCCCTAACCCAAGCCAGGGTATTTTCAATCGCCTCGTATGCATATGAAAGCTGGGCAGTGAATAAGGAAGACCAAAAAAAGTGTTGATGCTTTTTGAGTTGCAGTGTGGGCAAAGAATACTGAAAGTACCATGGACTGCCAGAAGAACTAACACATTTGTCCTGGAAGAAGTGCAACTGGAATGCTCCTTGGAAACGAGAATGGCCAGACATCATCTCATCTACTTTGGTCGTTAACAAAAGAAGCAGCGAGTCAGCATCTTCTGACCTCTTCTAACTCCACAAGAGGAAGATAGAATCACCATCAGCAACCCAGGCCTGTTCTTATGAGGCCAGACATACTGCCACCCTCTAGCCCTCTTACTAACGTTGTCACCAACTCTTTCTCCCACGGCACCCACCACCTCTCTGCTGGGTTCAAAAATTTGCAGTGACCACACAGAACTCACCGATGATGGGGTTTATTAGGGAAACAACAGGCCACAATTCAAGTTCAGAAACACACTCAGTCTCTCTCAGCTGGCCGTCTCTCTCTCTCAGCAGCGCATCTCTCTCAGCTGGCAATCTCTCCTAGCGGTAAGTCTCTCTCAGCTGCAGTCTTTCTCTCATCTGGCAGTTTCTCTCTCTCTCTCTCAGCAACATGTCTTTCTCAGCTGGCAGTCAGAAAGACTCGTTCTGCCTCTAGGAGGGCTCATTTTTTGCATGGCAGAGTGGCAACACTAACCAATCCCAACACCAGAATTCTACACACCTGAGAGAGAGAGAGTGACTTTCCCACAAGATTACTTTGTGCTACCCCAGGTGGATAACTTTAACAATCAACTGCTAAGTTGCTAATTCCAAAGTGGCAGTTGAAAATAATATGACTAGAAAAGCCATACCATGTAATTTACTACATTGCAGTTGTGTTGTCAGGAGGGACCATTCCCTAGAGAAGGATATTATCCTTGGTAAAGTGGAAGGTCAGTAAAAAAGGGGAAGGCTGTCAACGAGATGGATTGACAAAGTTGGTGCAACACTGGCCTGTGGTATATAGCAAGGATTGTGAGACTGGCATAGAACCTGGTGGCAGTGTTTTGTTCTGTTGTACAAGGGTCGCTGTCAGTCAGAGCCAATTCAATGCCACCTAACAACAACAATTTGCAAAGGTTGTTTTTAGAATGTCTATATAGTATAACTTCTGGTATATTTTAGAAGTAAAGCTTGATGGAATTAAAGAAATTATTGCCATTAGTGGCCTAAATTTAGAAACAAGTATTAAGGTAGCTTTATAAATAGCTGCATTTCACATTTACACGTACATATGTAAACTACATACATGTGTAAACTACATACGTTTTGACATAGATGAAAATAGCAAGTAAAATCTGAACTGTTTTTCATTTTAAAAAGTGAAGAAATGTGAGGCAGTGTTATTTACAACTATCATTTGCACTAAAATTTCTAACTACGTCCTGGTTTTAGATTTGTATATGTTTGAGTTTATAGTACTTTTACTTCATTTTCATAATTTATGAATAAAATGTCCCATACATATTATATGTAAGCAAATTACTGATGCTAGAGTACATTTTAATAGTTACTGATCCAACTTTCTTTTTTTTTATGATTGAAATATATATATTTTTTAATTTGGGTGAAGATTTACAGAGCAAATTCACTTTTCATACAGCAGTTCACATATACTTTGTCTCATGTCATTGACCACAGTTTACCACAATGCAACATCTCCCCTCCCACTTCCTC
>NW_006921630.1:4402678-4403999 GCF_000298275.1 Orycteropus afer afer
TTCACGCAAATTCTTCTGCTAGTTGGGGTTTAGTCCACTTCTATATCCTTTCCTTCAAGGCTCAGGGGTCCAGGATTATCTTCTGTGTCTGTGTTAACTGGTTTTCCTTTTCTTTGTTGAAGAGGGTCTGTGCAGTCCTTCTGCCTAGTCCGCCATCTTGCCGGAACTCCCCTGATCCAGCTTTCTGATGAGTGACTTTTTAATGCATTTTAAACAAATATAAAAAGATAGTTTTATTGAGTTAGAAAGCATTATATGGTTTCTAAAATACAGTCTTAATTTTAGACTGATAGTTTATATATTTTTTATCTTATATTTTGTTTCATTTTATTCATACTAAGGAAGCCATATGGAATTCTTCACATTTAGAATTCTGCTCAGTGTAGAAAATGGCAACTTTAGACTATACAGCCACAGAAAAACATGCTTATAAGAGCATCTTTCATGATATCTGATCTTAGAGCCTACTTAATTCTTTCAAAATACAGCAAACACTGGTACTGGTGTATTGTTCATGTTGCATCGCTCCGGTTTGAATTGTATTCTCTTTTCCCCGCAAATCTGTATTAGCTTTTACAAATGGAAAATCGTGTGTGTGTGAAGATATGTAACATTTGAATATTGGTTATATTTTGGTGGTGAGCAAAGGATTTCATCATTAATTTAACTCCAGTGAGTAAAGAATTTTGCTCTTTAACTATTTGTAACTCTTATTTGCAGGTAAGCTTTTGGGTTGTTAGAGAGATTCTTCATGCTCAAACATTAAAAATTAGAGCAGAAGTTTTGAGCCACTATATTAAAACTGCTAAGGTAAGAAAAACTTGTATTGTTATTTTTGAGATCATATATTCAAAAATGTTTATGAATATTTGCTTGTGATATTTTACTTACTGTTTATTGACACTGGAAAATTAAGGCCTGTTGGTTAATATAAGTTAATTTCTTAAATCAGATGCCTCTTTTTTTCTCTCCCTTTTCCTTTCTGCTTCCTGTCTTTCTTCCTTTTATAACCTTCCTGCCTCTCTCTCAGTATAATCTTTTTCACTAGGTAAGTAAATAAAAGTCAGATTGTAGTGAAGTGTGATATTTAGAAGATACTGGACTCTATTCTGCAAGTGATAGAGAAAGCCATATAGGATTAAGTATAATTTGCGATATTTCCCTTGTTATTCTTATACCCCACACCCTCTTGGTGAATGGAGGTGCAGCCATCCCTCACTCCCACCCACCTTCTGGGCCAGCAAGAATTCCATCCCAGTCTGTATGCTCCGACAGAGCCTGGGTGCCCTGCCCTGCCCAGATTCTTTTTTTTTTTTTTTTT
>NW_006921630.1:4404517-4478640 GCF_000298275.1 Orycteropus afer afer
AAGTATTTCTTTAAATATTTTTTCTCATTATTGCCTTTCCTCTTTTCTCTTTGGTGATTGTACCTGTGCATTTATGCGGTACATGTCTTTTGTTCTTTTGCTTTAACTTGTTTTTGTGGTTTTTCAATTGTTGTTTTTGTCTGAGTGGGAGACTGCAACTGTGCCCATACAAACCAACCTTACCTGCACCTCTTGCAGCTTCACTTACTGAGTAAGGGCCACCACTTCCTTCTAACACCAAGTGATCAACGATACATGACCACCAGTAAGAGGTTGACTCACCCTTAACAGCCCTTCACAAACAGTTAACGGAGACCTGTGCAGCCACTCTCATTCCCTATCACACCCACCAGGAGACAGGTGGTGAGTGCATCAGTGCTGCCAACTAGCAAATAGAAGAGCACAGTACCCTGTTTACTCAGGTACATTTTAAAAAAACCCAAAGAAAACGAAAATCTTGGATGAATCACTCCAACATATAATCACCAATTAAATATAAATACAACAAATCACAATGTCTCGGAGACAACAGACCATCACAGCCCACACAAAGGAGCAAGATAAAGTGGTAGAAACAAGGGAGCAGGATACAGACCCAGAACACATCCCTGAAGAATAAGCAGCATTGGAACTCCCTGATAAGAAATTCAAAAGAATTATATTTAGCTACCTTCAATGAATTGAGAGACAGATCAAGGAAAACAATGCCAAAATTAAGGAAAACAGAGTCAGAACCCTAGAACAATTTCAGAAGAAAGATGAAAGCAAAATGAAGAAAGCCTAAGATTCATGTGGGATACCATCAAAAAGTGTTTTACCTGCGGGTAATCAGAATTCCAGAACAGGAAGAGAAAAATAAAACCACAGAGGATTTGTTGGAAGAGAACTTCCTGATATGATGAAAGATGATAATATATCCATTCAGGAAGTCCACTGAACCCCAAACAGGATAGATCCGAAAAGAAAATCACCAAGACATATCATCATCAAACTCACCAAAACCAAAGACAAAGAATCCTAAAAGCAACACAACAAAAACAAAAAGTTACCTACGAAGAACAACGAATAAGACTAAGTTCTGATTTCTCAGCAGAAAACCATGCAGGCAAGAAGGCAACAGGATGATATATATAAAACCCTGAAAAGAAAATTTCCAACCAAGAATTATATACCCAGCAAAATTGTCCCTCAAATATGATGGTGAAATTAGGACATTTCCAGATAAGCAGAAATTAAGGGAATTTTTTAAAACCAGACTAGCCTTACAAGAGATACAAAAGGGAGTTCTTTGGACAGAGAACCAATAACAGCAAACAACAACCAACCATTAATACACATGATGACATAACCCAGAAACCAACCCAGTTACGGAAGTATCCAAAGTAAAATAAGCTTACAAGATTGTTAACCAGGAACCAGAGACATCAATTGGCAAATGAGGACAACTACAAACCAAAAAGAGGGGGAAAATAAGTGTTAGTTACAGAACTTCTAAATGGTGAGAAAGTCAAGAGAGTTGCAAGATAGATGGACTGTTCTAACGTTGGGGAGAAAATTATAAATCACAGGGTAACCTCAAAGAAAAATGATAAACCTTCATATCACAATAAAAAAGAGGACAAGCACAAATATTTATCAAATACTAAAACAACAGCAACAAAGGAAATGACAATACGATTCATAAACATAATGAGCTCAGCACAGAAAATTATATGGAACAAAGAAACCAGGAACACTACAAAATAACACATAACAAAATGACAGCAACCAATTCATACTTGTTGATAATTACACTGAATATCAATGGATTAAATGCACCACTCAAGAGACAGAGTTGCAGACTGAATAAGAAAACATAACCCATCAACATGCAGTCTACAAGAGACACGCTTTAGAGATAAAGAGAAAAATAGACTAAAAATCAAAGGCTGGAAAAAGATGTATCAAGCAAATGGCAACCAAAAAAGAGCAGAAGTGGCAATATTAATTTCTGATAAAATTGACTTTAAGACAAAAACCACTATAAGAGACAAGGAAAGATGTTATATAATGATTAAAGGATCAATTGAATAATAAGATATAACCATAATAGGTATTATGGACCTGCTGAAAGATCCCCAAAATACATAAATCAGACTCTAACAGAAGTGAAAAGATAAACGGATGACTCCACAGTCATAATAGGAGACTTTAATACACCACTTTCATTGAAAGATGGAATAACTGGAAAGAAACTCAACAAAGATGCAGAAGAGCTAAACAATACAGTCCACCGACTTGATCTTACAGACATCTACAGAGCACTTCACCCAACAACAGCACAATATGCATTTTTTCCAGTGTACATGCAACATTCTCCATGATAGACCATATGTTAGGCCATAAAGCAAGCCTCAATAAATTTACACTTGATCTTAGCCAAAAGGCTGAGAAGCAATAGGCCTCAATAAATTTAAAAACATTGAAATACTGCAGAGTATTTTCTGAGATCACAATACTGTAAAATTAGAAATCAACATAGGAAGATCAACAGAAAAAGAGCAAAGTCATGGAAACTGAATAACACCTTCCTTGAAAATGACTGCATAATAGAAAAAAATAAAATGAAATTTAAAAATTCCATGAATGAAAACACAGTGTACCAAAATCTTTGGAACACAGCAAAAGCAGTGAGCCGAGGCCAATTTATAGCAATAAATGCATACATCAATATAGAAGAAAGAGCTAAAATCAACACCTTAAACCAGCATCTTCAACAATTAGAAAAAGAAAAGCATAGTCAGCAGAAGGAAAGAAATAATAAAGATTTGCACAGAAATAAGTGAAACAGAAAATAGACAATAGAAAAAAATCAGCAAGGCTGTTGTTGTTGTTATGGGCCGTCGAATCATCTCTGACTCATAGTGACCTTATGTACAGCAGAAAGAAACACTGCCCAGTCCTGTGCCAGCCTCATGATGCCTACTATACCTGAGCCCATCACCGCAGCCACCATGTTAGACCACCTTGTTGAAGGCCTTCCTTCTTATATCGACACTCCACTTTACCAAGCATGACATCCTTCTCCAAAGTCTTTGGTCATGACAGCATGACCAAAGTAGGTGAAATGAAGCCTGGCCATTCTCGCTTCCAAGAAGCATTCTGGTTGCACTTCTTCCAGGACTGATTTAGTTCTTTTAGCAGGCCACAGTATTTTCATCATTCTTCACCAACACCATAACTCAAAACCACCAACTATTCTTTGATCTTCCTTATTCATTGTCCAGCTCTCACATGCATATGATGCGATTGAAAATACCATGGCTTGGGTTAGGTGTATCTTAGTCTGACTTTGAGGAGACATCTTTGCTCTTCAGCACTTGAAAGAGGTCTTTTGCAACAGATTTCCCCAATGCAATACATCTTTTGTTGTCTTGACTGCTGTTTCCGTTGGTATTTATTGTAGAACCAAGTACTATGAAGACTTTGACAACTTCAGTCTTTTCTCCACCTATTGAACTGCTGCTTATTGGTCCAGTTGTGAGGATTTTTGTTTTCCTTATATTGAGGTGTTATCCATACTGCAGATTGTAGTCTTTAATCTTCATCAGTAAGTGCTCCAAGTCATCCTCACTTTCAGCAAGCAAAGTTGTGTCATCTGCGTATCTCGGGTTGTTTATAAATCTTCCTCCGGTACTGATGCCACGTTCTTCATGTAGTCCAGCTTCTCAGATTACTTTCTCAGCATACAGATTGAATGAGTATGGTGAAAGGATACAACCCTGATGCAGTCCCTTCCTGATTTTAAACCATGCACTATCCCTTTGCTCTGTTTGAATGACAGCCTCCTGGTCTATGGACAGGTTCCTCATGAGCACAATCAAATGTTCTGGAATTCCTGTTCTCAGTGTTACCACAATTTGTTATGATCCACATAATCAAATGATTTTGCATAGTCAGTGAAACACAAGTAAACATCTTTCTGGTATTCTTTGCTTTCACCCAAGATCCATCTGACATCAGCTATGATATCCTGCACTCCATGTCCCCTTCTGAATCCAGCTTGCATTTTTGGAAGGTCTCTGTCAATATACTGCTGCAACCGTTTTTGAATTATCTTCAATAAGATTTTACTTGCATGTGATATCAGTGATATTGTTCAGTAATTTCTACATTCTGTGGAATCCACTTTCTTTGGAATGGGTACAAATATTGATCTCTTCCAGTCAGTTGACCATGTAGTTGTCTTCTAAATCTTTTGGCAAAACCGAGTGAGTGCCAGAGGTGTAGAATCTGTTTGTTGAAATATCTCAGTGGGTATTCCATCAGTTCCGGAGCCTTATTGTTCACCAGTATCTTCAGTGCAGCTTTGACTTCTTCCTTCAGTACAGTTGGTTCTTGGTTACATGCCATCTGCTGAAATTGATGATCATCTACCAGTTCTTTTTGGTATAGTGACTTTGTATATTCCATCTGTCATCTTTTGATGTTTCCTGCATGACTGAACATTATTGCTCATGGAATCTTCAGTATTGCAATTCGAGGCTTGAATTTTTTCCTCTGTTCTTTCAGCTTGAGAAATGCTGAGCGTGTTCTTCCCTTTTGGTTCTAGTCAACAAGACTAGAAGTTGGTTTTTTGGAAAAGATTAATAAAAATGACAATCTCCTGGCAAATTTTATAAGGAAAAGAGGGAGAGAATACAAATAACACAAATAAGAAACAAATTGCATGGCAATCATAACAGAACCAACTGAAATAAAAAGGGTAATATCAGGATACTATGAAGAACTGTACTCCAGCAAATTTGAAAATCTACAAGGAATGGACAGATTTCTAGAAATGCACTACTTACCAAAACTAACACAGACTAAGTTGGAAAAGTTCAACAGACCCATAACAAAAGAAGAAATTGAAGAGATCATTAAAAATTACCAACAAAAAAAAGTCCTGGCCCAGACGGTTTCACTGGAGAATTCTACCAGACGTTCAGAGAAGAACTGACAGCAGTCCTACTCAAACTGTTCCAGAACTTAGAAAAGGATGGAATGCTCCCAAATTGATCTTATGAAGCAAGCATAACCTTGATACCAAAACCAGGCGAAGACACCACTCAAAAGGAAAACTATAAACCAATATCCCTTGTGAATATAGATGCAAAAATCTTCAACAAAATCCTAGCCAATAGACTCCAACAACATATCCCAAAAATAATACATTATGACCAAGTGGAGTTCATACCAGGTATGTGAGGATGGTTCAACATTAGAAAAACAATCAACGTTATGTACCACGTAAATAAAGGAAAAGAGCCGTGTGATCAAAACTCTCAGCAAAATAGGAATAGAAGAAACATTCTTCAAATTAATTTTACATATATGCAAAACCAACAACCAACATTATTCTCAATGGACAATGGAAAGAGACTGAAACCATACCCCTTGTGAACAGGAACCAGACAAGGATGCCCTCTATCACCACTTATATTCAAAAAAAAAAAAAAAAACTACTGGAACTAATTGAGAGATTTAGCATTGTGGCAGGATACAAGACCAACAACCAGAAATCAGTTGGATTCCTCCACACCAGCAAAGAGATTACTGAAGAAGAAATAAGGAAATCAATACCATTTACAGTAGCTACCAAAAAAATAAAATAGTTGGGAATAAATTTTACCAGGGACACAGAAGACCTATACAAAGAAAACTACAAAATACTACTTCAGGAAACCATTAAGAGATCTACATAAATGGAAAAACATACCCTGCTCATGGATAGGAAGATCAAACATTGTGAAAATGTCAGTTCTACCCAAAGCAATCCATATATTCAGTGCAATCCCAATCCAGGTCCTAGTGTGTTAGGCACTTGACTGCTAACCAGGAGGCTGGTGGTTCAAACCCACCAGCCACTCCTTGGAAGGAAGATGGGGCAATCTACTGCCTCAGAAACCCTAGGAGACATCATTATGAGTCAGGTCTGACTCGACAGCACATAACAACAACAACCACCCAAAGCAATCTATACATTCAATGCAATCCCAGTCCAGATCCCATCAACATACTTTAAGGATATGGAAAAACCAATCACTAATTTTATATGGAAAGGAAAGAGACCTCGGATAACCAAAGCACTGTTGAAGAAGAAGAACAAAGTAGGAGTTCTTACACTTCCGGATCTCAAAACCTACTATCCAGCCACAGTAGTCAAAACCAAAAATTGGTACAACAACAGACACATAATAGACCATGGAATAGAATTGAGAACCCAGAAATAGATTCGTTTGACCTATGGTCAGCTGATCTTTGACAAAGGGCTAAAATCCATTAAATGGGGAAGAGATTGTCTGTTTTACAAATAATGCTGGCATAACTGGATTTCTATTTGCAGAAAAATGGAACAAGATCTGTACCTCACACCATATATAAAAACTAACTCCAGATGGATCAAAGACTTAAATGTGAAATCTAAAACTATGAATTTCCTCAAGGAAAAAATAGGGGCAAATTTAGGAGCCCTAGTGCCTAAAGCATTTGACTGCTAACCAGAAGGCTGGCAGTTCAAACTCATCAGCCACTCCTCGGAAGGACAATTGGGCAGTCTAATTCTATAGAGATACCGCCTTGGAAACCCAAGGAGGGGTCATTCTGAGTTGAATCAACTCAGTGGCAGTGAGTTTTTTGGTTTTAATATATGGCATTAGTAGACTATTCAAGCATAACCCAAAATGCACAAACAGCAGAAGATAAACTAAGATGAATGGGACCTTCTAAAAATTAAGTATTTTTGTGCTTCCAAAGACTTCTCCAAAAGAGTAAAGAGAGAACCTACAGATTGGAAAAAATACTTGGCCACAACATATCTGACAAGGGACTTATCTCTAGAATTTATAGAAAACTCCCAACACCTCAATAACAACAAGACAAATAATCCAATTAAAAAATGGGCAAAAGACATGAATAGACACTTCACCAAAGAGAATATTCAGGCAGCCAACAAACTCATGAAGAAATATATGCGATCATTAGCCATTAGAGAGATGCAAATCAAAACATTGAGATGCCATCTTGCTCCAGCACTAGTAGCAAAGTTCAACAGGACAGAAAATAAATGCTGGTGGGGGTGTGGAGAGATTGAGACTTCCATACACTGCTGGTTGGACTGTCAAATGATACAGCCACTGTGGAAAGCAGTATGGCGATTCCTTAAAAAGTTGAAATTAGAAATACCGTTTGACCCACCAATCCCATTACTAGGTATATATCCTAAAGAAGTGAGAGCCAGGACAAGAACAGATATATGCATGCCCATGTTGATCACAGCACTATTTACAATAGTAGAAGAAATAGAAATAACCTAGGTGCCCATGAACAGAAGAATGGTTAACTAAACCATGGTACATACACACAATGGAATACTATGCAACCCTAAAGAATAATGTAGAATCTGCAAAACACCGCATAATGTGGATGAACTTGGAGGACATTGTGCTGAGTGAAATAAGTTGATCACAGAAGAACAAATACAGTATTAGTTCATTATTATAAAAAGTCAAGGAAAGGTTTCTATATAGAAGGAAACTTTCTTTGTTGGTTACCAGAGGTGGAAGGGGAGGTGAGGGAACACATCTACATAGGTAGAGACAAGTATTGATTTGGGAGACAGGAAGGGCAATGTACCAAATGTGAGTGATCAACACAGTGGCATTGAGGAAGAAGAAGACAAAGAGAGATGCACGGGAGGTATAAACAACAAAGATGAACCATTTTGCACATACAGTACTGCATTGTTAGTGATAGCAAACATTAATCTATGGGTGGATAGATGGGTGGACAGGCTGAATGATCAGGTATATGTAGGCAGGAGGGAGTGTGCCCATGTTCATGTATAAGGTTTGCAGACAAATGTTTCTACAAGTGTATTTGTGTGTTTTGTAAGAATATCCAGGTATATAGTAGAGCTGACAAGGGCAAAGTTGTAGTCACTTCTTGGCCACAGCCAGCTTCCCAGAGGGAGCTAGTAGTTGGACCTGTGGGCTCAGGATCATGGTTGCAGGGGACATCAAGCTCGATTGGAGTAACATACTACACAGAAACATTGTTCCACATCCTCCTTTGGTGAATAGCAACTGCAATCTTAAAAGCTTGCAAGCGGGCATCTAGATCAACAGGTCTACCCTCGTCCAGCGCAGAGAAGAATGATGAAAACCAAAGACCCATGGAAACAATTAATCCAGGGGACTGGTAGACCATGTGATCCTCAGCCTATATGACTATGAGACCAGAAGAACTAGATGGTGCCCAGCTACCACTGTCAGCCACTTGAGGGGGATCTATGTAGGAGATCCTGGATAGAGTGGGAGAACAATGTGGAACAAAACTCAAAAACATTTTAAAAAAAGAAAGGACCAAGTTTGCTGGTCTGATAGAGCCTGGTGAAACCCCTGAGACTGTGGCCCCTAGCTTTCCTTCAGGTCTGAAATTGAACCCACTCCTGTGGCTTCCAGGCAAACAAAACACAGGCATATGAGCTGAATATTTACATTAGGTAGATACACTCCTTGTGAGATCAACCATGGGAGAATAGAAAGGCTGTGTATGCACAGGGAGACAGCTGGGGGAGTGGGGGAGGGGGGCAAGAGTGCTTGGGAGGGAAGAACACAGACAGGGAAGAGGCAGCTATGGGGAGGAAGTAGAAGGAGAGCTATTGCATTGTGGGAAATAGAAGTCAGTGCTATGACACAAGGTATATGTGAGCTGCTGTATGGAAAATGAATTTGCTCTGTAAACTTTCACCCAAATCACAATAAACATTTAAATAAAAGGATTAAGTACAATTAACGGTCAGTTACTTGCTTTTGAAATAGATCACTCTGCCAGCCATGAGGAGAATGATTACACTTTATTTTTAAGTATAGACATTAATCAGGTTTGTTATTTGAGTACTTATTGTTTCGCATGGATAATAAATGACAGCATGAAAAATGGAGCATGATTTTCAAGGATAGCGAGAATTTAGAGAGGAGGATGGAAAAGGATATGGCACAAGAGGATACCAAGATGTTATTAAAACCTGTGACAGCTCTAAATTTATGTTAAAGTTGCAAGAAATTTGGTAATTGTAGCCAAGTTCCTCATTACTCTTGTAATATTTAATTTAGTATATCTGTGAATGAAGGAAAATAGAATAAAATGAGGATACCATGTTTATTATTATTATTATTATGTTTGCAGTGTTCCCTTCCCTCCCCTCTCACTCCTGGTACATGTTTATGATTTTTGTATCAGAACTTTTATATTTTCCTTGAACACATGAGAGCAGTTATATTCTAACAAATTCTGCGACACTAGGTGGCAGAGTTAGCCTTTCTAAAAATTTTGTATTCCGTACAAGTGTCAAAAAATGTTTTAAACATTGTTTTTGATAGGGTAGATAGATACTGGTTTTTATCTAATAGAAATTCATGACTTTTCTCCATAGATCCTGAATTTGTTTTTCATGTTGGTTAGTTTTGTTAAAAATGTATATTCTATGCATAACTCCCACAGTTTTCTTATCAAAGTTATCATTATCCTCCTAATCAAATAGTAATTAAATGCTGGCTCAGATTTAGCTTTAGAATTATTTTTGACAGCTCCTGCTTTCATTCCAAGCACTACACATAATTGTTTTGTTTTGTTTTTTGATCACTGTCTCTTAAATCCCTCTATTCTGGTGCTCTAGAGCCCTCCATATTCAGGTCTTTCTCTTCTTTCATTGTTTTATTTTATCGTTAAACAAAAAAAAAAAAAAGTTTTATATGAAAGTTTTTGACCTTTCTTTAAATGAAATTATTCCATATTTTATACTGTTATAATTTGTTTTTTTAAATTCAAGTGTTACTGAGATTTGTACGTGTGGTTGGGTGTCGCTTTGTTGTTGAATATTCTTTTGTTTGCATATACCACAATTTATTCAATATACTGCAGTTTGGGTAGTATCCTGATTTTTACTGTTATGAACACTATCACTTTCAGCATTCTCATTATTCATCTCTTGGTGCTCATGTCAGCTTTGAAGCGCTAGAAATACAGAATTCATACTGGGAGTAGAACTGCTGAGTTACAGAATTATGCTCATCTCTCTGATTTCCATACTGTTAGTTGTACTAATAGATGCTCCCACCAGCAGTGTATCAAGGTACTAGGTGTTCTGCATACTTGTTACCACTTGATATTGTCAAAATTTTTCATTGCCAATCCTGGTTGATGTTAAATATATCACATTTTAGCCTTGCATTGGCTCTGATGACTGTTAACATCTTTTCTATCTTGGCTGTCTAGCTTTTCTCTCATGAAATACCTGAAATAATTGCAGTGTTGGTCTTTTATTGATCTTGGAAGTTTATATATATAATTCTAGTACTAGTTTTCTGTTACATCCTTTGCATACATCTTCCTATTTATGGCTTGTCTTATCACTATTTTCATGTTTCTTTTGATATAGACATTTTTAATTTTGACATACTGTAGTTAAATTGAGGAGCTCTGGTAGCGTAGTGGCTAAGGCACTTGACTGCTAACCAGAAGGCTGGCGGTTCAAACCCACCAGACACTCCTCGGAAGAAGGTTGGGCAGTCTACTTCCGTAGTGATAATGCCTCGGAAATCCAAGGAGGGGTCGCTATGAGTCGGGTCTGACTCAACGGCACATAACAACAACAACAACAACAGTAGTTAAATTGATATAACCCAGTGCTTGCTTTTTATCTTAGACTATCTCATTAAAGAAATCTTACCCTAACCTTTGAAAAAATAAAATAACAGTCCTTTAATCAAATATATTATCCTTAAAAGTTTTATAGCTTTGGTTTTGACACTTGAGTATTGAATACACTGGAATAAATTTTTGTATATCACATGAATTATGTAATTCTGTTTTTTGTATTCGTGCTGTTTATTTTTCATCTCTTCTCCCTTTTTCAAAAATCTTCAGAAATTGTATGAGCTGAATAACCTCCATGCACTGATGGCAGTGGTTTCTGGCTTACAGAGTGCCCCAATTTTCAGGTTGACTAAAACATGGGCGGTGAGTAATATTCCTAAATTAATGAAAGGTTAGACTTCCTGTTGGAAGTAAAGAGTTAGTTTTTTCTTTTGTATTTTTTTTTAAGTAAGGTTAATATGATCATAAAAAAAAAAGGATTTTTTAATTATTTTATGCCCTTGTCTTTGAAAACTACATTTTCTTTTCTTACGTGGTTTGTCAGGTGAATGTTTGGACAGATTATTTGGGACTTGGTCTCTGCTCTTTGGAAAATCATTTTTGTAGAACGTCTTTAAACATCTTATTGACAGCACAGTGTTTCATATTCAATGATGGAAAAATCATGAATACAAAAAAAAAAAAAATTTAGCCATGTAAAGATTATGCTTTTGCAAAGTTTGAGGAAGTTCTAAATCATAAGTTTCCAAAAATTTTTTACTGATTTAGATTTCCAGTAAATTTTAGTTAGTAAACCTTTTAGGTATTTTCCTTTGGATTAATTGAAAATCTGATAGTTAACATGACATTGTGTAATGTTGCTGTATATTCTGATATTGTTATATTTATCATATTTGGCTCGATTATTGACAAGGTCACAGTGTGAATTCTGACTTCTGCAAATGTGTAATTATATTTGAGTGACATGATACTGGTCTTAGGCTTTCCACGTATTTTTCATTTAGGTTTTATGTAAGTAAAATTTTACATTCAACTATATTTGTTCATATTTAATGATATTCCTTAATGTTAGGGAGAAATGATTTTGTATTGAGACATTTTGTGAGAAGGGTTAGTGTGTTCTTAAAGACTGACTTTTTAAAACTTCTTTTTCCTTTCACTACTAAAATACAGATTTGTTTTCTGGTTCCTAGTGCTGCTTTCATTTTCCATAATATGTGAAGAGACAGGTGTTTCTCATGAAAACCAGAGTAGATTTCTATATTGAAAAAATGTTAGTGTGGAAGAGCTATTGATCCTTTTTACATTTCATTTGTATTTTAGGAACACCTGGGTGAAAGCTTTCCCTACTTTAAAAGTGCTTTTTAATGATGATGGCCTTATCCTTTTTCCTTAAAAGCTGAATTTCATGGGAGAATGGAAATGATTGTACAGTTAAGAATTCCATCTTTAAAGTTTTAGGGAAAAGAATTATATTCTGATATAGCCTATGGTTTAGAAATGAGATACAATTTCCTTAATTTTTATTTTCCTTGAAGATATTTACCTTGTTTTCCTCAAATATTAGCATGAAAAATATATTTTTTTTAATTTGATAACAGCTCTGTTATTAATCTGAATAAAACTTTTGGGGTTTGTATTCAGTTTTTAAATACTCCACACTACACCAGGCACTGTTCAATTGTGTGGCATACAGTAGTGAATGATACAAAGTCATATTGTCTATCATAAATAGTGACAAAGACCTGAAGAAAAATAAAGCAGAATAAATGGGATAGAAAGGAAATAAGGGCAGTACTATTTTATATAACGTGATAATAGAATCTCTGATAAGTGACACCTGGGTAAAGACCTGCAGAAAGTGAGGGAACCAGTGGCATGGATATCTGAGAGAGGGGAATTCCAAGCATAGTGGATAGCAAAGGCCCAGATATGTTCAGATAGCAGGGTGACCAATGTTGATGAAGTGATTTGGGAGTAGAAGAAAAATATATGTAAATATCTGCCTGGCTTGACATGAATAGATTTTCAGCTTTGGTTGGGTAAGGATTTTTTAGATAAGATACAGAAAGATCAGACAATGAAAGAAAAGTTTTGCCACATTAAAATAAGAATTTGTTTATCAAAAAATATCTTTAAAATAATTAAAAAGAGGCCACAGAGTAGGGGTTGGTAATGTAACTGATCAAAACTTTATATCCAGGATTTATGAAAAACTCTTACAAAGCAAACAGAAAAAGACAAATAGAAAGGAATGGTTAATCTTAACAGTATTTTTTTTCCTCAGTAAACACACATTATACATTTTTTGCAAACCACACAGCCTCCTCGTGTGTTAGTTTCTTATGCACATGGGCATGTTATATGCAAAATAATATGGTACAGGTAGCAAGCAAAGATTGACTTGAGAATACTGTGTGTGGTGAAGAGGGGTGGGCAGCAGGGGAAGATATTGAAACCACAGTTTCAGATCATACAGTATCTGTCTTAAAATATTAAAGCAAATCATGCTTTGAAAAGGAAGGGATAATGTTCAGACATTTTTCTGATAGAAATTGTCTGAAGAGAATCTGCATCTTGGAGTTTACAGAAATAACTTTCTAACATAAATCCCAGCTGTATTACTTGTAATGCTGGAAAGAGTAGTAAATTAGGTGGTTGTTGTTGTTGTTGTTATATGCCGTTGAGTCGGACCCGACTCATAGTGACCCCTCCTTGGGTTTCCAAGGCAGTATCACTACGGAAGTAGGATTTCCCAACCTTCCTTCTGAGGAGTGGCTGGTGGGTTTGAACCGCCAGCCTTCTGGTTAGCAGTCAAGTGCCTTAGCCACTATGCTACCAGAGCTCCCATCTTCAGCTCCTGAACCAAACTATGGGACCCTGAAAAGCCAGGACATGACATCTTTGTGAGTGAGTGAATGAGTGCTGTTGTTAGTATGCCGTACTGTTTACTAACCATATGATCACCTTTGACTCAGTGTCCTCATCTTGAATCCTGAAACTTTTCTGTTAACATCCTGGGAGAATTTACAGTTTTATAATTGGGAGTGTTTTGCCTGCTATAAAAATAGTACCAATATTTTAGGACAATAAATATAGTAGGATTTGAAATACTAGTTTCATATATTTAAAGAAAAAATAGTTTTTCTCAAAGTCTTTGGGATGATTCAGTAACCATTTCTTGAATTTTTGATTATCATTCCGTAGTATCATTGTGGGTGACTCCTAAACTTGCATTTCTTTTAATCCCCTTGGTTATCCCTAGAGACCTCAAAGGGATTGAAAATCTCTCCCTGAAGCCTCTTAAAACAATAACATTTTAATTATCTCATTTGGTTGTTCAACTGTATACAGTGTAACATTGATCAAGGAAATCAAGGAGAAAAAGTGTTGTCAGGAGTCCAAAAGTATAGGGAATCACTGGGCTTTGCAGTTTGTGTAGGACCATCCATGATTAGATTTATCAAGCAACGTTGCTACTTCCTAATGATCATACAGGAATGATCTTTATCTTTGAAGGAGCAGGGAACAGTCAATTAAAATATTTGGGTGTTGGAGCTGAATATGGATATATAATTCTTTCAAATTATGAAAATGATTAAGAAAAATTGCTTAACCATCTAAAATAGTAAAGATGAGAAATAATGTAATTTACTACATAATAAGTTAATAATTTTACATACATACAAAGATAATATATTTTACAAATAAAAAATTTGGCTTATTATTTTAAGTGGCCTGATTTTATTTTTATTATACTATTGAAATATAATTAAAGAAGGTATAATTTAGAAGTTAAAATTCAGGGTCACAGTAAATGTAACTTTAAATCAGGAGAAATATCTTTGCTTCTATAAAATGGGATTTGTAAATAATAACATATACTTTTCTGTTTGTTTGGTTTCTTTTTTTGTTTTAGTTATTAAGTCGAAAAGACAAAACTACCTTTGAAAAATTAGAATATGTAATGAGTAAAGAAGATAACTACAAAAGGCTCAGAGATTATATAAGTAGCTTAAAGATGACACCTTGCATTCCCTATTTAGGTGAGTTATGTCATTGTGTATTCGTTATGCCTAGTTGTTGCTCTGACTTAATCACTAACTTATCCAACATTCAAGATATTTTGTTTAAGTATCTGTACTTTAAGTAACTTACTGAGAAATTGTTAACCTGAGAACATAGGCCGCAGTAAGCTGTTACCTTATTACCTGGGGGGGGAAAATGTATTTTCATATTAAATTAGCCTTTTGCCCTTAAAATTTTTTATATTATTTTCCATATATATTGTAGCTGTTTAGTAATGCTTTTAAAAGAATGAAACAATAGTTTGTAATGAAATGTAATACTATAAAATATTTTTTAACTAAAGAAATTGATTCAAATGCTTTGTTGAATTTACTTTGAGCAATGTGGCTTATTTGTAAAGCTGCAGATGTTTTAGTATGCGTTATGAAGAGCAGTCTCTGTGAATGTGGTGCTACTGTGTTCCTGGATGAAATTAAGTTGTTTAGCTGTGGAAATTTAGCTTATTGCTGAGACAAACAATTCTGTTGTGTATCATTTGACTAAGATTTTATTTCTTTACTGTGTATCTTATAGTGGGAATAGGGACATGTTGTAAACCTTTTGGTGAAGGCAGAATTCCCCTAAGCACATCCTAGTTAATGGCTACTACATACCAGAATATTGTGTCCTGTTTCTTTGGTTTAAAAAACAAACAAACAAAAAACCCAGGACTATTGTAAGCATGACTCCATCAGATAGGCTCCAAACTACAATAGGAGAAAGATATTTTGTATTTTTTCAGCTGTTTACTGTAACTTGGCTGTGCCCATACTTTAAAATGTTAGTTTTTTAAAACTAAGGAGCAGAGGAGGAATTTTAGTATAACCATATCTTCACACTCCACAAGAATATAAACTTTTTTAATAGTGTAAAGAACATTAGATTGAGAATTGACAAACTTCAATTCCAAAATGCCTGTATGTTAGTAACTTTACAAGTTTTTTAATTATCTTTTTGAGCCTTGTTCTCTTTACCTGTGGATTATATAAGCATAGGACCAGAATCATGTTCTTCTTAAGGCTAGATATGACATCTTCTAATTCATGTATGTTACAAGTGAGAAAACAAGTGTCCAGAAAGGTAGAAACCTGGTTTATAGTCCTGAGACCTAGTTATTGACAGATCTGGAATGGGAAGTCTTGATCTGCATGCTTCTGTTATACCTGGCAAACTTACATTTTAAAATGTACAAATTCTGTGATTGCATTTCTTCTCATTGAAATATGTTTTTCTCAAGCTAAAGTCCATACTTGTACGTTGAAAATAACAAAATACTTTGAATCCTTACTCTGTAATGTCTGGCTTAAAGGAGTTTGCATTTTTACCCCCAAATGAACTGAATCAGAATCACATTTGAACAAGATCCCCAGGTGACTATGTATATATAAGAATCACCTGGGGATGTTGTTCAAATGTAGGTTCTGATTCAGTGTATCTGGTGTAGAAGTGCAAATTTTCAGCAGGTGGTAGAACTGGAATAAACTGGTTCAAAGCCCTGTGATACAGTCACCACTGACTTCCCAGTTGAAGCTTGTTGTGGTAGGTATTACTCAGTAGTCATCTTAATTTTATGAGAGTTTGATACCAGTTGTTATTTCTTCTTCTTTAAATTCTCCACAAGTAACACCTGTCTCTCCTGGTTTGTTTTCTTACATTTCTGGTTTTTGTTTTTATTGACCTCTCTGTCTCTTAAATGTTTTCTTCTAAAAGTCTCAGTCCACTTTCTTTCTTACTCTAAACATACATTAGAGGTGATCTCATTCAGATATTTTCCCCGTTTATCAACTGATGACTCTTGAATCTAGACCAGACCTATATATTTAGCTATGTAGACCCACCAGCCAGTCTGCAGGAGGAAGACTGGACAATCTACTTCCACCTCGGAAACCCAAAGAGGGTCGCTATGAGTCGGAATTGACTTGATGGCAGTGAATTTAATTTTTTGGTGTGTGCTGGACATCTCAGCTGTAAGTTTCATGAGGGCAGGGACTATGTCTTTGTTACCATCTTAATTCCTAGGTAGTGCGTGCCTAAGGCATTTGACTGCTAACCAGAAGGCTGGCGGTTGAACCCCACCAGCCACTTGTCAGAAGGAACAGTGGACAATCTTATTTCCGTAGTGCTACTGCCTTGGAAACCCAAGGAGGGGTTGCTGTGAGTTGGATCTGACTTGACAGCCTTGAGTTTGGTTTTTGGTTTAGTAGCATTTTAGCTACCAAATACTGATTGATTGAGTTACCTATCAGTAACTCCAATTCAACATGTCCAGAAGGAAATTCATCATTTTTCCTCTTTCATCTAAACCTGATTCCCCCAATCTTTATTTCCTAACTCAATCTACCAATGACTATATCAGTATAGCATTTTTCTACACTGCTCCGTAAAACTAGAAACGTGGAGTTTTGTATCATAGCAGACTTTGAAATTAAATATTTATAATCTATCAAAACGTAAGTGCTTTTTCTAAGAAAATGAGAAGCAGATCTCTTACACAACTTTTTGACTGCTTGATTTACATCGTAGACAGCTAGTTCACTTTTCTATCCTTGCTCTTCAATACTGAAGTATTTTGAAGTAGCTTATGTCCCATTAACATTTACTTTTTTGTTATTTTGTTCTAATTTTAAATGAATTAAGATGGTGGTTTTAAATTTCACTTACCTTGATTTCAGAATCCTTTCCCATTTGTATGGAGCTAGTCTTAGTACAATTGCTAAAAATTTCAGCATTTATAAGATGCTTTCATATGATAGGCCAGAGCTTTCCCTGAAGGCATTTGAAAAATAATACTCATCAAGCAAAGTGATGGCTTCTATTTAATTATCCCTCTTGAAGCGTTTATGTAATGTTACCCTTTGTTCATTAGGTCTGCAAAGGTTCTTATGGAAAGAATATAGCAACCAAAATAATCTGTAGTACGCATAGAAAAGATAAAGATTGATCATGTTTCTTAACGAGAGATGTGCTCCAAACTAATGGTGTTTTCCCTCCTAGAAATAATGATCAAAACTAACTATTCTTTGTGAAGGAGTGAGGTTTTAAATGCTGATAAAACTCTTAGATTGATAATGTCAGATTTATCTGTAATGCCATGTGTATTAAATTTTGAGAAGTAGAAAATATTTTCTTGACTTTCAGCTCTCATCCCTTGAAAAGTTATCTCTTCTGTTGGTTTGCATTCAAAGTAAAAATTTGTTAGCCTAGACAATATACTGAAAAATTCTTAGAATAAGGGTAAAAACATTTGTCTGAAGAGAAATAGTTTGGCAAATCTCAAGGAAAAAATTGTTTTATATGAGAATTACTGCTTTAAATCTGAAAATCATTAACAGCACTCATTTGTTCTTGTCATTGGAGAATAATCTTAAGGGGTTTATTGAAGAATTTGGCATGGAAAGTTTTGCTTTGCTGCAGAAAGAAAAACAGAACACTGTGCAAAAATAATATAGTTGTATGAAACATGATAAATATTCTCTCATGCATTTTCTAGCTTCATTTTTCTACTTTATTCATGTAATGGGAAGATGCAGTAGCGCGACCAGTTTAGGATGTTTTCTGGGAAAGAGCATATTTTTAAAACTATGGAAATTAGTAAATTGTTGCAGTTTTGTAAATTGTTTCCTATTAAGTAGAAGCAGAGTGTAACAGAAGTTTTTGCAAAAATCTCTAACTTTTCTGAAGGAAATATAGGTACACTGTTCTGATGTATCTAGATGTAACACCTTCTCTCTTGCGGAGAGATCTGTCTTCTCTCCTCTTCCCATTTAATTTTCAATTTAATAGCTCAGGTTTCCATAATAGGACTTTTTTTTTTTTTGAGAAGAGTAAAACTGCCCTTGCTATAATGTTTTCATTAATCTGCCTCTGCCTTAGCCGAGTATAAACCTTTTATTTGTCTTGGTTTTAAGCTTTATCCTTAGTATCTAAAATCCCATTAGGCATTTAATAAATACTTGTTGGTTGAATTAATTAAGTAATCTCTTTCCGGCTCTTTCCATTGTTCCAGTAACATATATAAATAGCTCAGGGTAACACAGCTAGTAATTTTGTTTAAATATAATACATTCATTTGTGTGGCATCAATTTTCTACCCACCCCCAATTTTCTGTCAGCCATCCAGCTAACCAGTGTTTTCTAAGCATTATGCTTAGTGCTAGATATATAGAACAGAATAAAATGGTCCTTGTCCCTATTTTTATGGCACTTCTCTCTCTAATACCAAAGGTTGAAGTTGATATCATTACCCCATGAATAACCAAAAAGAAACCCCCCAAATCACTATTGTCTAGTCAATTCTGACTCATAGCAACCCTATAGGACAGAGTAGAATTGCCCTCTAGAGTTTCCAAGGCTGTAATCTTTATGCAAGCAGACTGCCACATCTTCCTTTCACAGAGCAGCTGGTGGGTTTGACCTGCTGACCTTTCGGTCAGAAGCTGAGTGCTTAACATTGCACCACCAGGGCTCCTTAGAGGACCTCATGAATAATCTCTCCTAACCTTTCTATGTCATGGGAGAAATGTATACCGTTGCCTTGCGCCTTGCATTGTTAGTGGTATCCTCATCACAGTTGATGGAATTTTAAAAGCAAACCTAAACAATCTTCAGAATTTTATCTGATCCTTACTTTTTTCAGTGCTTTTTGCCTATATTGAAGTGTTGAATACTGATCTCTCACAAGAATACAGTTCCATTTAAAAAAAAGAAAACCAACAATCTCATTGCCATCCAGTTGATTCCGACTCAGGGTGACCTGATAAGACAGAGTAGAACTGCCCCCATAGGGTTTACAAGGCTGTACATCTTTAAGGAAGCAGCTGGTGGGCTCTAACTGCCAACCCTTTGGTTAGCAACTGTGGTAGTTAAGGTTGTGTGTCAACTTGACTAGGCCTGGTTGAGTGGCTGGGCAGCTAGATGTAGTATTCCCCATGATGAGACTGGTAATCAACTCCATGGTGGAAGCTACTGGGAGCAGGTGAGTAACTGCCTTTGGGTATGTGGTCTGCTTCCCATATATAAGTAGCAGCTTTGGGAATGGTCTCTAGCTTATGGCACACTTGAACCCTGCACATAGCCATGTTGTTGTTCAGCATCCTGCCGTTTTCTGCCGACCTTGGAACTTTCAATGGACTTGAGTTAATGGCCTGCTTTGTGGTTTGGTAACATTGGGACTGTGACTTTTTACTTGCCAACCTTGGGCTTGTCAGTCTCAGCAGCCAGTGGCTGTCTGTGTGAAGAAAAGCCTTCAGCTCCAGTGGGCCGGGAGCAGGAGGTAGAGCTGAAGCCCAAGGTTGAGGGGCTTTCACCCAGCCCCTAGAGACTGGCTCTTTGAACTTGGACTTGAAGCCTCCAAATTGTAAGAATAAACTCCTGTTTGTTCAAGCCATCCCATTTGTAGTATATTCTTGTCAGAGCGGCACTAGGTAACCAGAACAGCAGCTGAATGCCTTAACCACTGTGCTACCAGACCTCTCTGTAGTTCCATTAGTTTTAAAAATTTCTTCTAACAAATGTACAAGCATTTTTAAAAAAATAATGGCTTCTTATTTACATTTCTAAC
Source organism: Orycteropus afer afer (assembly GCF_000298275.1). Taxonomy (NCBI): domain Eukaryota; kingdom Metazoa; phylum Chordata; class Mammalia; order Tubulidentata; family Orycteropodidae; genus Orycteropus; species Orycteropus afer. The sequence continues at coordinate 4,424,826 of NW_006921630.1, forward strand.
AAAGCCTTAGGCTTTCTACATTCCTGTGACATATTTTTCTTCTCCATCAGTGGAATTTTACTTGATAGATTTTCTGACACTGATCTCAAAAATACCTAATGGTCAAAAAATGCCATTGGCTTTTAATGTTTTAAGAGCCAGCTTTTATTCCATTTTCCTTTCTTTGGTTTGAATTGTAGTTAATGTACACATGAATTACTTTACCCTGTTCTGCTGATTAGATTATATATTATATTCCAAAATAGCGGGAAAGCATGTTTAGTCATTTTCTGTTGGATTCTGAGATATGAGCTTGGACCAAATGGCAGCTAGCCCTAGCTTTTTCTTTAGCCAGAATTACATCCCCATTTTCCATTACCTCATTTATATTCTTTTTTTATCCTCATTTTAAAAATATATTTAAAATTCCTCTAAAATTCTTTAGTAGTATATGGTATATTTCTGAACCGTAGACCACTCAAAGACTCAAAAGTCTGGGGAAGTAGGGTTGCATTGATTTCATTGCTATGTTCATTGCTTTAAGAGCCTACCTATATATATATTTATATTTTTAAGAAGAGTCTAGGTATACATATCTGTATTTTAATCATAAACAGAATTGCTTTCCCTTAGTTCCAATAGCTTTTTCAATTGTGTTTCCAAATGTTGATAGTTCTGCTATTGTTTTTTTTTTTGGGGGGGGGGGTTGGTTTTCAGCAAATATTAACAGCAAACCAATAATAATAATTTTAATGATTAACATTTATTCAGGAGCTCTGGTAGCATAGTGCCTAAGGCACTTGACTGCTAACCAGAAGGCTGGTGGTTCAAATCCACCAGCCACTCCTCGGAAGGAAGGTTGGGCAATCTACTTCCATAGTGATACTGCCTCGGCAACCCAAGGAGGGGTCACTATGAGTCGGGTCCAACTCAAAGGCACATAACAACAACAACATTTATTTGGCTCTTACCCTTGTATTGCCCAAACTGCACTTTGCATAAATTATTAATAACCCAAAAAACCAAACCCACTGCCATTGAGTCAGTTCCAACTCCTAGTGATCCTGTAGAACAGAGTACAACTGCACCATAGCAGACTGCTTCATCTTTTCCAGTGGAACAGCAGGTGGGTTTGAACTGCTAAGCTGTTGGTTAGCAGCCCACTTAACTACTGCACCACCAGGGCTCCTTTTTGAATTATTAATGCTTAACAATAATTTTATAAGGTATAGATATCATTACTATCTGTATTTTATAGGTAAAGAAACTTAGGCCAGGGAAATGAAATTACATGTTACAAAGATGCATTATTTTTAAAGTTCAAAGAAAGCACTATAAATTACATTAATATTTTGGGGAATCTGTATTTAGATTAAAATTTTTAGTTTATTCTTTCAGTCTTTCTTAAAACTCTATAGGATTACAATTTAATAATTATTTACTGACAAAAATTGAAAACTGGGCTTATTTCTAGATGACTTTTTTTGAGAAGTGTCATGGCAATTTTAGTGGACTCATTCTTTTCTTACTTAGTTACCTTTCACAGACATTAAAATGAAAAAACTGAAAGCTTTTTAGGGTATAGTAATAATTTAAGGAGCCATAGTGGCATTGTGGTTAAGCACTTGGCTAACATGAGAGGTTAGTGATTAGAATTCATCAGCAGCTTCATGGGAGAAAAAGACATGGTGATCTGCTCCCATTAATATTTCAGTCTTGGAAACTCTATGAGACAGTCCTACTCTGTCCTGTAGGGTCACTATGAGTTGGAATTGACTTGATAGCTGCAAAAGGAACAGGGAGGTCACATCTTCTGACCTCCTCTAACCCCACAAGAGGAATACAGAATCACCATCAGTAGCCCAAGGCCTATTCCTGTGAGGCCAAACATGCTGCCTCCCTCCAGCCCTTTCACCTGCCTTGACACCAACCATTCCTCCCATAGCACCCACCAGCTCTCTGCTGGGTTCGATAATTTGCTGCAGTAGCCACACAGAGCTCACAGAGTATGGCTTTTATTAAGGAAGCAACAGGCTACAGTTCAAGTTCAGGAACATGCTTAGTCTCTCTCAGCCCACTGTCTCTCAGCTGACAGTCTCACTCAGTCTCTCCAACAGTGCGTGTCTCTTGGTGTCTCCCTCAGCAGTGTGTGTCTCATGAGTGTGTTTCTCTCAACAGCACCTCTTTCTCACCCAGCAGTCAGAGAGACTCCTGTCTCTTGGAGGGCTCCTTTTGAGCCTGGCAGAGTGGCCAAACTAACCAATCCCAACATCAGAATTCAGTACACCTGAGAGAGAGAGAGAGAGAGAGAGAGAGAGAACTTCCCAGAAGATTGCTTCCTACTCCTCTCAACAGAAATGCCCCAGGTGGATAACTTTAACAGTTAATCAGGAGCTACTCATTTGCTCGTGGCAAGTTCCACTACGGAGTTTACAAAGACGGCTAGAAAAGCCACACTGTGTAATCTAGTACACTGTATTGGCACATGGGAGCTCTGGTGGCATAGTGCCTAAGGCATTTGACTGCTAACCAGAAGGCTGGTGGTTCAAATCCACCAGCCACTCCTCAGATAGAAGGTTGGACAATCTACTTCCATAGTGATACCACTTCAGAAACCCAAGGAGGGGTCTCTGTGAGTCAGATTGTCAGCAGTGAGTTTGTTTTTTTTTTTTTTTTTTGGTAATGGCACATAGCAGCACACAGTCTTGCTATTAAGATTGAATATATGTCATATTACATTAGTAAAACCAGTTGCCATCAAGTCAACTCTGACTCATGATGACCCATGTGTGTCAGAGTAGAACTGTGCTACGTAAGATTTTCAATGGCTGATTATTCAGGAAATAGATCACCAGGCTTTTCCTCTAAGGCCCTTCTGGGGGAACTCAAACTTTCAACTTTTCTGTTAGCAACTGAATTACATTGACTATTTGTACCATGTGGAGACTCCATTACTTAGTTCTATAAGTAAATATAAAACATTTTAATAATTACAGAACTTTGTAGTTGTGTTCTATTATTCCTATTGCCATCAAGTCAGTTCCAACTCATAGCAAACCCTGTAAGACAGAGTAGAACTGCCCCATAGAATTTCCAAGGTTATAATCTTTATGGGAGCAGGTGCCACATCCTTCTCCCGTGGAGCAGCTGGTGGGTTTGAACCACTAACCCTTTGGTTAGCAGGCAAGTGCTTAATGACTATAATTTAATGACAATGGATTTATTATATTATTACCAGCAGCAGTCCTAAGAAATATAATACTAGAAGAATTAGGATTCTCATATCATGGTTCTTTGAGACAAGTGGACATTAGACTAAAAATTTGATCTTTGTTCTCTACCAGGTTTGGATTATGAGGATGAGTGTATTCTTAAGTAGCCACTTAATCTCAAAGTAATGTCTAATTTTAGGATCATCTAAAATCTCAAGTTTGAAAAGTCTATTTCAGAGAGACCAAGTACCCAAGATATTGATTGCCTCCTATTAAGTACAGAACTAAAACCAAAAAATCAAACCCACTGCTATCAAGTCAATTCTGACTCATAGTGCCCCCCCCCCATTGGGTTTCCAAGGTGGTAAATCTTTATGGAAGTAGATTGCCCTGTCTTCCTTCTGTGGAGTGGCTGGTGGGTTTGAATTACCAACCTTCTGGTTAGCAGTCAAATGCCTTAGGCACTGTGCCACTGCAGAGTAGAGGCTAAATCCTCTTTAGGATAAACTGCATTGTATTTATTTAAAACAACTGAACATAAAGAATCCTTCTATAAACCACTATAAAGTTACAGTTTAATCTTACTGAAGGTACGGCAACCACGTATGTATTTGTAGGTGACCTGCAGAATAACTGGCTGTTGGACCTGCCATACGAGTAATCTAATCTAATCTGTCACAATATTCTCAGGCTGAAATTCTTAGTGTAGCTATTCTTCCCTTAATTTTTCTTTTTATTTCTTTATGGTCCAAAGTCTTAACTACCTGCCATAATAGCTGACATAACTCTGTTAGCTTTGCAATGGTGGAAAATCATGGATCCATGTAATTTTATGCCTGAAAACTTGGGTTTTAATGTATTTTTCACCCAGTCTATGCAAGGCACAGGAGCTCTGGTAGCATAGTGCCTAAGGCATTTGACTGCTAACCAGAAGGCTGGTGGTTCAAACCCACCAGCCACTCCTCGGAAGGAAAACTAGGCAATCTACTTCCGTAGTGATACTGCCTCGGCAACCCAAGGAGGGGTCTATGAGTCAGGGCTGACTCGACGGCACACAGCAACAACATGCAAGGCATCATGCTAGATAATGCAGAAGATGTATAGATGTATAGCAGTAATAATGACAGCCAAAGTCTACTGGTGCTTACTAGTGTCAGTCATTATTTTAAATATTTTACAAGTATCACCTCATTTGATCTTCACAGTAACCATATGAGCTAGGTACTGTTAGTATCCCCATTTAGTAGATAAGGAAACTGAGGTAAGAATATAAAAATTGCCCTACTAACACAGCTAGTAAGTGGTAGAACTGACCCACAACACTAAGCAGTTTTGACTTTAGCACCTGTACTCAACCATCATAAAATTACTACCTCTTATTCCTTGCTCTTACGGAACTTATTTGCAAAAGTCATTCTTAAGCTCTCCAGGAAGCCCAAAAAAGAATCAAATACAGGTCTCTGGAGAAGAGCAGAATGTCACTAGACCCCTAGTGGCAAGGAAGTTTAGCATTCAGCTGAATTTGTAGTTTGATTTTCATATTATTCTAGTTTTAATAATATTTCGCTTTGGAAAATTCTGCAGGATGTGCCTTTCATAGAATTTTAGATGTTTAGGTGAAATGCAGTAGTTCTGTCAGTAAGTGGAGTGCCCTGGGTAGAATTTTACTCAAATAAGATTTGATGTAACATTTGGATACTAAATTCTTCCCAGAAATTAGAAATAGCCTATTTTTTCCTCCTGGTGTGGTCAGAGGAGAGAGAGTTTGAGCCATTGTAAAATGATTGCAGAGTGGCTGGTAGGTTTGAACCATCAGTCTTCTGGTTAGCAGTCAAATGCCTTAGGCACTGCACCACCGGAGCTAAATATATATGTGTGTGTATGTATATATACATATGCCATGGTGGTGTAGTGGTTAAAGTGCTTGGCTGCTAAACAAAAGTTGTTCAGTTCAAACCCACCAGCTGTTCCATGGGAGAAAGATGTGTCTAGTTCCATAAAGGTTTACAGCCTTGGAAAACCTATGCGGCTGTTCCACTCTGTCCTATGGAGTCACTATGAGTTGGAATTGACTTGATGCAGTGGGTTGGTTTGGTTTTATTAATAAATAACTTTAGAATTAAAAGTCAAATCTTTGAAGTCTTGGGCTTTCCAAATATTCTGAACTATTACAATACTAGTATTTTGCTGATTTTGTAACTAACATAAAATGCTTTTCAGGAGATTTTGGACATCAGCAAATACTGTGAAGATAATACTGAGAAAAACATTTGTGTATTTCTGTTTTCATAAATTAACCATTTGAATATTGAATGCATTATTTGTACATTTTTTGTTTGTTTTTGAAAGTGGTATTCTTAATATGTGGGTCACTTAGCTCTTGAGAAAATCAGCGTAGGATATATTGCCAAAAAAATCAGATTTCATTATTTTATGTAAAAGGCACAAATTCAGTTTGAAATAACTTTTTTTTTATTCAATGCAAAAACTTATTTTCTATTGGCAAAACTAGAGTTTTCGCTCCAATTTCCTGTCTATATTTTTATAAATAAAATGTGCTGCTTGGTTGAAATCTTAAAATTATTTTTCCATTGGAAATTCAAGCAGTCTTAGAAAGTTTTTAAATAAATTGTTAAGTATCTAGAACATGTACTCAATTTTGATTTCAAATAAAGCTATTAATTTGTTTTACATTGTGGCAAATATTTACATTTTAGAAACAAACTTTGTCTGTATTTAGTAGATATATTTTTAAAATAACCAGGACATGGATACAGATACACGTTTGCAATATGTTGGAGGAAGATGAAGTGACATTCATAGATCCCTTTTTATAGTTACAGTAAAACTCATTTTAAAAACTGTATTTGTAGAAATAAATTCTGTAAAACAATATACATGTAACATTTACATTTTTAATAACTGGAAAATACAGAGTTCTGTGTCTTGGAGACTGTTTCTTTTCAGTCAATAGGCTTGATCATCATCCGAACTGCTCGCAAGGAATAGGACCCGCCTCTGTATTCAGCCCAAAAAATTCCATCTTGGTGCTTGCTTCTGTAATGGCCTCCTCTGTACCATACTCCATTTAGGTTAGAATGGGCACAGGCGTTGTACCACCAGCCTCCTTTATGAAAGTGGGCACAATTTCCTTTGAGGAAAAAATAAAAGTTTTATTCTAAATGTGGCACTCTGCAAACCATTGAACTCTCTTTCTCTACCTTTGGAACAATTTAATTTGAACTTCTCTTCCTGATTTCAGTTACCTTTACCTTAATAATGTGTTTTTTTCATGTGTTCTGTTGCTATTGCTTAAGTATTAACTCCTTGAAAGATCACTTGAATTTCCTTTTTCATCTTGCTCTTTATCTCTCTACTACATGCTTTTTGGAAATGGATTTAATATTCTTGGTAGCAGAGTAAATAAAACACAATGTTTGTATGTGAGAGAGGGAGAGATGGAAAGGAAAGATAAGGAATTGCTAAGAAATGTTCCTACCTCATTAGCCCATGTATCCAGATGGCTTGCCTCCCTCGTTACCTTTAGTCCTTTATTCATATGTGACCATCTCAGATAGCCTTTCCTGGCCATCCCATATAAAATACCACCCACTGCATCCCCTACAGCCCATCACTTTCTTGTTTCCTTACTTGGTTTGATCTTTTCCTGGAGTATGTGTCACCACCTGATAAATCATTTTGTCTCCTCTTCCTAGAGAATAAGCCAAAAAAGGACAAGAACTTTTTCACTGCTCTATCCCTGTACCTAAGGAGCCCTCGGGGCACAGTGGTTACAGCACTTGGCTGCTAACCAAAAAGTCAGCAGTTTGAACCCACCAGTTGCTCTGCAGGAGAAAGATGTGACAGTCTGCTTCCATAAAGATTTGCAGTCTTGGAGACCCTATGGGGCAGTTCTATTCTGTCTTACAGGGTCACTATGAGTTGGATGTGACTGAACAGCAGTGAGTTTGGTTTTTGGTTGGTCCACAGTATCCATAAATTTAGAAATATAAATAAAAGTTACAGTAGTAACTTTTTCTTGCTCACCTGCATACATGTCTTTATCTCTGTCCAGTGTTGTGAATTGTTTACCGTTATGCCACATCATAGAATCCCCTGCATTTCCCTGGTAAGTTCCTAGGCGCAGTCTATAGAATTCATTTTCTGGTTCCAGACGAAAGCTGCTGTATTCTGCATAGACTTTTTTATCACTCCAGTCTTCTAATTCAATCAATAACTTATAGTTATCTTGATTGCTAAGCATATAGATGTTTTCAAGTCCAAGCCAGTATTCTCCATCAGTGTTTCCAAACCCTTTCTGTTAATAAACAAAGATCATAAGCATGTAAATAAATATAGAGATGCTAAACATTTTTATGTTCTAAACAGTCAATAGCATTAAAATATTGATCATTGATTTCAGTGGTGATGTAAGCTTCCATTTTAGTTAGTCATCTGATCTTTTTAAGTCCCACATAGTCACTTTGTTTTATTTTGCTTTCTTTTAATATATCAGAATTTATTTACACAGCTGCTGTCAAAACCTATCAATAATATATGATTTGGGTGATGGGAAGGGCAGTGTAACAAATGTGAGTGATCAACAAGGTGGCACTGAGGAAGAGGAAGACAGAAGTACATGGGAGGTACAGACAACAAAAATGAACCCTTTTGCATGTACAGTACTATGTTGTCAGTGATGGCAAACATTGATCTACAGGTAGATAGGTGGATAGGTGGATGTTGTTGTTATTTGCCGTTGAGTCGACCCGACTCATAGCGATCTCTCCTTGGGTTTCTGAGGCAGTATCACTACAGAAGTAGATTGTCCCATCTCCCTTCTCAGGTGTGGCTGGTGGGTTTGAACCACCAGCCTTCTGGTCAGCAGTCAAGTGCTTTAGGCATTACGCTATGAGAGCTCCCAGATAGATGGATAGACAGGCTGAATGATCAGGTATGTCTAGGCAGGGGATAGTGTGCCCATATGTAGGGTTAGCAGACAGTGTTTCTACTTGCATATTTGTATGCACTGTAAGGCTCTCCAGGTGTATAGTAGAACTGACAAGGGGCAAAGTGTAGTGGCTTCTTGGCCACAGCCAGCTACCCAGGGGGAGTGAGTAGTTGTACCTGTGGGGTTGGGACCATGTTCACAGGGGAAATGAAGCTCAATTGACATAACATACTACATAAAAACTGTTCGACGTCCTGCTTTGGTGAGTAGCGACTGGGATCTTAAAAGCTTACAAGTGACCATCTAGATTAGATTCAATGATGGGTCTCTCTTCATCCAGAGTGAAGAAGAACAAAGAAAACCAAAGACAAATGGAAACAATTAATCCAAGGGACTGGTAGACCACGCAGTCTTCAGCCTATATGACTGTGAGACCAGAAGACCTAGATTGTGCCCAGCTACCACTGTCAACCACTTGGAGGGGAATCAGTACAGGAGAGAATGGGAGAACAATGTAGAACAAAACTCAAAATTATTAAAAAAAAAAAAAAACAGTTTTACTGGTCTGATAGAGCTTGGTGAGACCCTTGGGACTGTAGTCCCTAACCACCTTTCAGCTCTGGAATTGAACTCACTCCTGTGGCTCTAGCCAAAGAATAGACAGGCATATGGGGTGAACATTTACATCAGGTAGATACACTCCTTGGAGTGATCAATCAAGGGAGAACAGCAGGGAAGTGTTTGTACAGGGAGACAGCGCGGGGCTGGCAGGAGTGCATGGGAGAGAAGGACCCAGGGAAAAGATAACTATGGGGCAAAGTGTCAAGGAAGCTGTTAGGTGTGGGGAATTGCAGTCAGTGTCATGAGACAAAATGTGTGTGAACTACTGTATGGAAAATGAATTTTCTCAATAAACTTTCACTGAAATCGCAATAAAAATTAAAAAATAAAAATAAAAAACCTACAAATAATACAAAAGCAAAAGAGAATGAAGTTTATTCATAGCTACTAAAAACATTAGTTATTAAACCCCAGATCCTTAAAAAGTGTTCCTAGTCTCAACCATAGAGAGCACTATTTTCTTTTTCCCCTAAAAGCGTATGGATACTATCTCCATCATAGCAACAAAAGGATATCTAGCAGATTATTATGATTGTTCAATAAAGATCATTGTATATTTTAAAATCATGGTATATTTAGAATAATATCTGATTTTTAGCCCCATTATGTCAAATTAGTAAATATAAGAAGATAAAATAGTAATCTTCAAAGTTTTTCCTGTGAATATTTTTAAATTAATGTTTGAAAAAAAATATGTAATTATCCTATTTCAGTAAGCACTTGACAGTGCAGGTGTACAGCAAAATAGAAGACTTGGTAAACTTGATCTTAACATGTTAGTTGTATCTTCAAGGAGACTGTGTTGAGGGATTTTGCCTTCTCTCATTTATGCTGTTGATGGATTCAGAAATTTATGCAACTCTCACGTGGATGTATTACTGTCCCATTTTTAGCTGCCAATAAGATTTCACCTAAGAATGAGTAATCATATGTTACTTCACAGTTCTAAATGGGGAATTAGTAATCTAGAAGATAAAAGTAAACAAGCAAAAAGTAAACCAAGCAATGTTCGTTAAGCTAGTAGAAACACCAGCTAAAATACATTGCTAATATGGTCTATTAAATGTGATGCCTAATAAGAAGGTTTGAATAAGGATTTGTAAAGGATCTTAATTTTATCTCTTGTATCTGCCATCTTTAAATTGTGGTGATATATACTGCTCATAAGGTTAGCATGATCAGCATTAAAATTAATAGTACAGACCAGTTCTTTATCTTCCCGAAATTGGTGTTACATGATTCTCACGCTGCATGAAAGCACAGGTGTGCATCACTTCCCAACGGCACCAGTGTCTAGTGTCATAATCTTGGAACATGATGGCATGATTATCAGATATAATTAGTGCAAGAAACGGCATCATTTTCTTGAAGTCCTATAACTTTATATTACTGCTTAAGTACACGTGATGGTAGATATCATCAAGTACATAAATTTAAAAAAACAACTGTCTTCTTAGAAAATGTAATTTTAAGATTAATCTTTGCAAGGTATATTTGTAAGTCATCCAGACTGAAAAGGGGACAATTGAAAGTAAATCTTCAGTTCTTTTTATGTTTTCTTTTTTTTTAATTTTGACTTTAAATACAGAGATAAAAATTATCTTTTAAACAAATGTAGTAATGAAATAATATATGGATAGTTATCTTTAAACTCCAAATCTTGTTTATTACATAGAATAGACAGTATTACAAAAACTGCTTTGTTCCACCTCCCCCAAGTTTGAATCATTGATTTACCTTATAATTTTCCCAATTTCTGAAGAAGTTCACAGAGCCGTCTGTTCTTTTCTGAATAACAGTCCAACCCCCGGGATCCAGACTGTTTTCACACCATAACTGCATTGGTCCATTGCTGTTTTCAGGTTTAATCATATAAATCCCACTGACTGAATGCCCAGCTTCTTTTGCTTGCTGACAGTCTTTGAATGGTCCTGGAGTTTAAGTATCATTGATTAGCAGGAATTAAAAGTTTAAGTAAAGATTCTTACCTTTGTGTCTTTCTTTACAGTTATTGGTTTTTATTCATTGTATTTATTCAACAACATTTTACAAAAATTAAAGAAACAGGAAAAAAAAAAAAAAAAGAATTAACCCAGTCTGACTGTGGAACATGAACTTACTTCATTTTGCACTGTTCTTTTAAGACTTTGTTCATAGATATATACTTATTAATATTGTTGTAATCCTCACATGCAAAGTTGGATTGTCTTTTCATTGTAACAGTCTTTTCTGTGGGTTGTGGGCTCTATTCCAGCTACTTACATTAGCTGTATAATAGTCCTTTAAGTCAATATATTTATGTTTATTCTTTTGTCACTGTGGTTTCTTGTGAATTTTACTATTTTAAATAACACTGTAGAGTGTCTCCAGTCTTATCTTAACTTTTTTCATATTTACTTACAAAGATGCGGATGGATTTATCTGCAAGATTAAGGAAGTAGCAACACTTTTACAACTATTGATAGTGACTATAGTTTCTGAAATTTGATTTTAGTGGCCCACTAGTGCCTTGAGATACTCAGTGAAAATGTGGTATCATGGCCAATTTAGTTTTAGAATGATAAATATTACATTCGCTTTTTGGAAATTCACAATGTACAGTAAACCAAACCAGACTCACTGCCATCAAGTCAATTCCAACTCACAGCAACCCTCTTGGTTTCCGAGGCAGTGAAGTTTTATAGAAGTAGATTCCCCAGTCTTCCTTCTGTGGAGTGGCTGGGTGGGTTTGAACCGCCAGCCTTTGGGTTAACAGTCAAATGCCTTAGGCACTAGGCCACCAGAGCTCCAGTCAAACCTGCAAAAACTAGGATGTATATAAGGCAGAAACCTATCAGAAAAGGAAAAGTCAAATATTTTCCACTAAAATGAATGATAGAAAAGTGCTAAGACTGTACCCTGTCAAAGATGGGAAACTTGGAAGACCCAGAAAAACAAGGCAGTCTTGTCAAGTTCTAGCTCTCATAGGTTTCACTGTATATTCATGGTATTAAAGACTGAGAAGCCTCAAAGTAAAGAGACCACGGTTTCTCAAACTTACAGAATCTTTTAAAATTTTCCCCTATACAATACTTGTTAATAATCCATAGGAATGTATTTCAGGAAATGTTGGCCAAAATTACTTTCTAAAGAATTGTATTAATTTATATGATCAGTAGTAGTTTTATTTAATTTGCACAACAACCCTATTATGGTTTATAGGTGTTACACAGAAGGAACTAACTAGTTAATCTAAGGTCATGGTTCTTAAATGGTAGTAAACTCAAATTGAACCCATTTCAATGTGTGATTTCACAGTTTTGTATGTTCTCTCCCCATTTTTTAATGCACTAATTAGTCCTTCAAATTTCAGAAAAAATGACAAAATATTTTGGAAAATCATTTGTACAGTATGTGACTCTTGAATTTTGTGATTTCTGCATTTTTTCAGTCTAAAGAAAGATGGCCATTGTTTTTTATAAAGCATGCAGAATACATTAAGTGATTCAAAAATAAAAATTACCCTAAAGATCTGTTAGAACAAAATAAAAGTGTTGACATTCTGGTTGTCACATTTTGTATTTACTATACATTTTTAAATCCTAATGTGTATAAATTTTAGTAATTATGTGGAAATAGCTTAGTCAAGTAAACTTCTTATAAGAAAATCTGTGCTTTCGTAATAGACTTGTTGAGATTTTGAGAAATATGTATACTGTGCCATATAAATCCCACTGACTGAATGCCCAGCTTCTTTGGCTTGCTGACAGTCTTTGAATGGTCCTGGAGTTTAAGTATCAGTGATTAGCAGGAATTAAAAGTTTAAGTGAAGATTCTTACCTTTGTGTCTTATATAAGGATATAAAGGGTCCCTTTGGGGCCTTATTGAGATAAAATTCATCTCATTAAATAGTTACAGAATTATATTTTTAAAAGAAGGTATTCTTAAGGAGACTATGATTTATTCTTTGAAGACAAATAATTTTTATTTTTTTCTTCTGATTTCTTAAATATTTCTAGGCTGTCAATTTTCTGTTAACTAAATGGATCCGTTAATCTGCCTTCTCATTTTAAATACAAGGAAATTGAAACCCACGTAGAACAATCACCAGTTTCTCTAGTCTAAGTTGTTTTGCTTCACTGATACTTCTGTTTCTTTGTATGATAGTACAATGCCTGTAGACCCCAAAGATTGCTAATTTAAAAAAAAAAAAATGAAAAAGAGGGAAGACTTACGCTGTCTTTCTTGGGGTATATTTATTTTAGGTATTGCAGTTTTTAGTTCTAGAATTTCAATTTGACTGTTTTCTATAGCTTTTTTTTTTTTTTCCTCTGCCAAGACTGCCTATCTTTGTATTCATTATGAACATACTTCCCTTTAAGGTATGAACATAGTTACAATAACTGTTTAAAATTCTTGTCTGCTAATTCCAATCTGTGTAACTTCAGGTTTGGTCTCTGTTAGTTTTCATTTCTATTTAGAATGGGTCACATATTTTCTGCTTGTTCATATTGCCAGAAAATTTTGAATAATATCTTAACACTTGTGAAGATTATGTTGTGGAGACTAGATTCTTTCTGCTTTATTCTTTTGAAAAGTGCTGACTTTTTGTTTTGTTTTTGTTGTGTGCTATCGACTTGATTCCATCTCATAGCAGCCCGGAATGACAGTAGAACTTTCCTATAGGGTTTCCTAGGCTGTGATCTCTGTGGGAGCAGATCGCCAAGTCTTTTCTCCCTTTGCTTGTAGGTTGGAACTGCCGACCTTTTCAGTTCACAGCCAAGCGCTTTGTGCTGGCTGTTTTTTGGGCAGCATATCAAATCTGTTCATTTCTTTCATCCTTATAATTTGCCTCACGTGGACATGGCTCAGGGATTAACCATAGGTTTGGGTGGAGGTTATACACAGAATTTTTGGCTCCTCCTCTCTGGCCCCTCTCTTTTCCAGGATCTCTCCTCCCTTGACTAACAGTGGTTTTGGGTGCCCCAAATGCTGTTGTTCTACAGGCCTGAGAGACTGCCTGCAGCCTGCCCATAGGCTGAAAGCCAAGATGGAACCACATTCTATGTCTTTTCTTCTAACTGTATACATTCCTCCAGTATCTGTCTGTATATTTTGTTTACTTTCTGGTGCCTTCAGATAGTTAATTTTTGTATTTTGTCAAGAGTTGATATTTGTTATCTGTGTGTGGAAGGGTTATACTAATAGCTTAAACTGCCATACCAGAATAGGGGCCAGCATGTTACATTCCTTTAAATAGTGTTGTAACTATCAGTGATCTCTGTCAATTAAAACTTTGGTAAAATTAAAATGAAGTGCTTATTTACCAAAGAATAAAAGTTTTTCCTTAATTAAAGTTTTCCATTAGAAGGAAGAAGTTCCCTTCTGTTTCTAGTTTGTTGAGAGTTTTTAACATGAATGGATCTTTGGATTTTGTCAAAAGTTTTTTCTGTATCTACTGAGATGATCATACGGGTTTCCTTTTTTGTTTATTAATGTAGTGGATTGTATTGCTTGTGTTTTCTTTTTCATTGTGGTGAAATATGTGTAACATAAAGTTTAGCATTTAAACCATTTTTTAAGGGTGTAGTTCAGTGGTATCATATTCACAATTTTGAACAACCAAGACCACTATTAATTTTTAAAGCGTTTTTCACCACCCCAAACAGAAACGCTTGCCCATTAAGCTATAACTTCTACTCTCCCCTCCTTTTAGCCCCTGGTAACCAACCACTAATCTGCTTTCTGGCTCTATGCATTTGCCTACTCTCGATATTTCATGTAAGCGGGATCATATAATATTTGCCCTTTTATGTCTGACTGACTTCATAGAGCATAAGGTTTTCAAGGATCATTCATGTCATGTCATGGCATGTATCAGAACTTCTTTTTTTTATGGCTGAATAATATTCTGTCATATGTATACACCCATTTTGTTTATCTGTTCATCTGTTGATGGACACTTGAGTTGTTCCACCTTTAGGCTGCTGTAAATAATGCTGTCATGAACATTGATAGGCAGCTGTCTCTTTGAGTCCCTGCTTTCACTTCTTTTGGCTGTATAGCTAGGAGTAGAATTGCTAGGTCATGTGGCAAGTCTGTGTTTAACTTTTTGAGGACAAATTTTTCCATAGTCGCTACATCAGTTTTTATTCCCACCAGTAATACAATTTCTCCACATCCTTACCAACTCTAATTTTCTTTTTCATCTTTAATAATATTCACTCTACTTGGTATGAAGTAGTATCTTGTTGTTGTTGTTGTTGTGTGCCGTCAAGTCTGACCCAACTCATAGTGACCCCTCCTTGGGTTTCCGAGGCAGTATCACTACGGAAGTAGATTGCCCCATCTTCCTTCCGAGGAGTGGCTGGTGGATTTGAACTGCCAGCCTTCTGATGAGCAGTCAAGTGCCTTAGGCACTACGTGTTTTAATTTGCATTTCTCTAACGATTAATGATGTTGGGCACCTTTTTATGTACTTATTGGCTATCTGAATATCTTCTTTGAAAGAAATGTTTATTCCATTGCTCATTTTTAAATTGGTTGTTTTTCTTTTCTTTTGTTGTTGAATTGTAGGAAAAATTTATATGTTCTATGTATTAAACTCTAATCTGATATATACTTCCAAATATTTTCTTTTGTTTGTAAGATATCTTTTTATTTTCTTAATAACGTCCTTTGATACAAAAGTTTTAATTTTGATTAAATTGAAAATTTTTGTTGTTGTTACATGTGCTTTTGGTGTGATATGTAAGGATGCCTTATTAGAAACGAAGTCCTAAAGTTTTACTCTTATGTTTTCTTTTAAGAGTTTTGTGGTTTTAGCTCTTATATTGAGGTTATTGATCTATCTTTAGTTAATTTTCATATATAGCTTAAGGCAGGGCTCCACCTTATTTCTCTGCATGTAGAAACCCAGTTGTCACAGCACTGTTTGTTAAAGAAACTATTCTTTCTCCATTGAACAGACAGACTATTGACTATATTTTGAATGTTAAACCAGCCTTGTATCCCTTTGATAAACTTGATTTGGTTATGGTGTATTATCCTGTTTAAATATTGCTGAATTCACTTTGCAAAAACTTTGTTAAGAATTTATGCTTCTGTGTTCATTAGGATCTTAGTCAGCAAAATTCCATAAATAGGTTTTGAAACTGCGGAGGACTATGATAAAATCAATGTGTTAAGCTTATCAGTCTGCCCATAAATTAAAGCACATTCCATTTAAATTCAACATGAATTACTGTTTTAAAATTATCTACCTTCTTAGTTCTTATATTCAAATGAAAAAGTATTCACAGCACACTATTTAACAAAGTAATCATCATCAATAACTGTTAATTCCCTTCTTTATTGTTTATCTTGACACATACTAGTTCATAGGGAATATACATTTGTTTAATAAATTTAATATGACTAGTCAAACATGAATCTACAGTCATTTCTACAGTAGTGAAATAATGTATTCCTGAAAAACCTAAACTTCTGCAATATTCACTAGAAATAATAGCTGATTTTAGCCATTTGGGTGTCGCACAAAACTTGGGAAAATTCCACGTGAACCAGATGACCTCTTTGTTTTACTGATAACATTTTTTTTTATTTTCACTAGTCACATTACAGAAATACGTATGCAGGTCAAAGAAAGAATTTAATTTCATATGTGGGAATAAGATGGAAAGAAAAGTATGATTCCCAGTTCCATATTAGATTGTTTTATGTAATGAATGGTAACATACTCAATTGTTTACTTGTAGGACTCTCCATAAACAAGAACTGTATCTTTTGGTTATGTATTCACACTTCGGGTCCACTTAGGCACTCAAATATTTCTTGAACTAAAAATGATTCTTGGTAGCCACAGTGGTTTCTAGAATTTCTTCATTATTCTTTCAAGAAGTATCTGTATCTGTTATAGGCTTAAGAACTTTATTAGGCTCAAAGGCTAGAGAAGAGGCCTTAACAGTCAAGTGAGAGATGAGGAAAGAAGTAAAGAGATAATTCCACTGTAATATAACAAGTGCTTTGGTAGGAAGGACGGATTTGATATTTGGCAGACATTTAGGGAACAGTCAATTTATGTTAATGGGGGAAGTAAAGCAAGGGTGGGATGGTTGTACAATTCAATATTCAGTGTCATTGTTGTACATGTGAAAATGTTTATATTTTTTTGTTTATATTGTCAACAAGAAAAAATTATTATAAAAAAAGGTACTTTGGTAGAATTATGCAGGACACATGGGACCACATAGGCAAAATGGGTAACCAAGATTTGCTGGGAAGAGACTAGATAGGCATCAGAGTCTACCTGCATCTGAGCTGAGTTTTAATAATTGAGTAGGGAGTAGGCCAGTGGGGATGACAAAGCTGATAAGGCCACACATGGGTAACATGTACAGAAGCATGGAGAAAAAAAGAGAAAGTGATGTATTAGTATTAGAAGAGTTACAAGTTTAGTATGTCTGAAATACAGATTGACAAGGGTGGTATTTTTGAGCTCTTGAGATAGGTTGTAGAGTTGAAGCTCTGATTGCTTTGGTTTAAAAGTGCAATCATCATGGTTATTTGTCAGGTTAGCCAGATTTTTTTCCAAACTGTCATTCAGCAGTCAAGAATATCTGAGGAACATTGCTCTTATTTTACAACCTATTAGTATAGTAGTTAGTGCACACATGAAGTGGTTTTGTTGCAATACATGTAAGTATCTCTGGTTTCAGAAATTTGCTTATTCTGTTGGTGAGTGTCACTTTTGTAAATGTTTGCTTTGTACTCATTTGAGTATAGTTTAACACTTTATATTTTATATTTAAATATATATGTTCATTCAGAAGTTGGACTTTCATTAGGTTGAGTTGCTGTAAAATAGAAATATTAAAGTTTTGAAGGTTGGTGAAATTTCTGTAACTATTTGTCCACAGATCTTTTTTCTGCTATTTAGCTCAGGGAGCCCTGGTGACACAGTGGTTAAGTACTGACGTGCTAACCGAAAGGTTGGAGGTTCTAACCCACCAGCCACTCCATAGGAGAAAGATGTAGTAGTAACCTGCTCCTGTAAAGACTGAAGTTTTAGAAACCCTATGGGGTAGTTCTTCTCTGTCCTGTAGGGTTGCTTTGAGTCATAATTAATTCGGTGGCAGTGAGTTTAATAGGTACTCAAATGTTTGAGCAAATTGGAGAATTATAGGTTTCCTAAATCCAGCTTTTAGTTGGTAAGACTTCAATTCATGCAAAGTTAAGATTATCTTCAACTTTAATTTCGACTTATTTTTGTAGTTTTTATGTTTGCTAGTTGGATGCCTGTTAGACTTAGTTGATATAAAGCCTTAGGAAAACTTACTTAAAATCTCTTTCCAGAACCTAACGATAAAATTAGCAGTGCTTACATCTATTTTCTTCTCCTCAATAAAGATAGTAAATACTAGACTATGTTACTTAGGTTTACTTTATAAAATATACCATTAACCTGTTTTAGCCTACTGTATACTGTTGATCTTGGCAGAAAATTTTTTTCAATATTATTTGCATAACTTGTTTATTTTCTGATCTAGCATTTGATTACAAATAATTCCTATATTAAATGTTTTACTACTTTCTCTGTACCATAAATAACATTGCTTAATAGGAAGTCTTAACTAATGGAAAATTGCCAGCTTTATTGTTGAGAGTTCAAATTTAACTGACCACTTTGCGTATTGTCAGAAAAAACTGACATTATTCAGGAATTTGTTCACCATTGTTCAAAGGGTATAGATTGGAACTGTCTTTCTTTTAAATAGGGACTTGGTATAATCTTCATCTTCTATGATACACAACTGGGTTTTTTTCAAAGCAGGAAACTGGAATTCTGTACATTGAGTTTGAAGGAAGGGTCACTCTCTTCCTCAGTTTATGTGATTTAGCTTTATATAAAAACCAAACCAAACCCACTACCATCGAGTCACTTCTAACTCATAACGACCCCCATTGGCTTTCTGAGGCGATAAACCTTTATGGAAGTAGATTACTTGGTCTTCCTTCCACAGAGTGGCTGGTAAAATAACGTATTGACCATCCATGCTACATTATTTTCCAAAATATAATTTTCATTAATAATCCATATTTTGAACAAATGGTGGGTTGAAAAGGAAAAAAATATTTCACCCTTTGAATAGCAGCTTTACTTACTTAAAATTACAGGGAAAATCCTTCCTTTTTTATTGTCAGTTTCTCATTTATTTCCTTACTTCCCCCCAATCCTGTGCTTTTTTATGATAGGAGAAAGTCATGGATTGGATGTGTCCCCTCAAACTAAGTATCAACTTGGCTGATTCTCAGTGGTTTGGCAGTTAAGTAATGATGTCTTTTGCAATGATGTAACTGTCCATCATGGTATGATTTGATGTGATCAGCCAATTGGTTATAAGGGGATTAGGGTGGGATGCAGTAGCTTTACTCACTGCCATGATCCATTGTAAGGGACATTTCCCTGGGTTGTGGCCTGAGCTGCTTTTATCTTATAAGAGATGAGAGGAGAGAGACATGAGCAGAGAAGTGGGGACCTGACTACCACCAAGAAAAAAGAGTTGTGAGCAGAGTGCATCCTTTGGATCCAGGGTCCTTGCACTGAGAACTTCCTAGACTCAGGGGAAGATTGATGCCAGGACATATGTAGATCTTCAAGGAATGCCAGGCCCATAGATGTTTAAAGGAGACAAGGACAGCCAACACAGACAGAAAGCCTTCCCCTAGAGCCAGCACTCTGGATTCAGACTTATGGCCTCCTAAATTGTATAGTGCCTAAGGCACTTGACTGCTAACCGGAAGGCTGGCATTTCAAACCCACCAGCCACTCCTCGGAAAGAAGGTTGGGCAATCTACGTTCGTAGTGATACTGCCTTGGCAACCCAAGGAGGGGTCGCTATGAGTCAGGTCCGACTCGACGGCAAGTAACAACAACAACAAACTATGAGAGAATAAATTTCTGTTAAAGCCATCCTCTTTTGGTTTTTCCATTGTAGCAGCACTAGATAACAGACAGAATTTGGTTCCATAACAGGGGTGCTGCTCTGACAGATACCTAAAATGGAAGTGTCTTTGGAATTGGGTAGTGAATGGGTAGAGGTTGGAAGAGTTTTAAGGTGCCTAATAGTAAAAGCCTAGATTGCTTTGAAGAGACTGTTGGTGGACTTACAGAAATCAAAGACAATTCTGGTGAAGGCTCAGAAGGAAGTGAGGAGAGCTGTAACACTAGAGACAGTGCATATGGTGAGAAGCAGCAGAGAAACAGTGGCAGCAGAATCAGGAGACCAGCACTAAACAGCATGGAAGCTGATCCATGGAGTGAGAGGGCTGAGTACCTTTGGGCAGGAGGCTTCCTGGTAGAGTGTGGTACCTTTGGGCACTTGTCAGTGGAGCTAGGCTTGCCAACCCACAGAACAAGAGAACTGAGCACCTTCGTGTCGAGGCTTACTGGTGGAGTGAGGTGCTTACAGGCACTTAACAGTAGAGCTAAAGAACTTTGTAACACTTGGCCAAGCAGGACAGAAGCCAGGCTGGCCCAAGAAGCCCAGGGAACTAAGAGGGCAAGAAAACAGGAAGCAGAAGCTGAAGAGACAAGAAACATGAGCATGGAAAGCAGCGGTGCCACAGTCTCAAAGGGTGGGGGCATGACATTGGGGGTCTCAAATGGTGGGGTCACAGCTTACTAGGTTTCGGAGACTCATATCTTCGCCAGCTTATTTCCAGAGTGGGAGGCTGTCATTCATGAGTGCCAGGGGGATGGGTCCAGACCCACTGTCCAGAGCTGAAGAGACAGGGCTGTTATGCCCAACAGCCAGAAAAACTGGGCCTGCTGGGGCCAAGGGAGAGGTATTTCCACTCATTTGGAGTAATGAGGCTGCCCAAAGTTGAGGGAGCAGAGTTGTTGTCCCAGTGGGCCTGGAAAATAGAGCTGTGAAGCCCAGGGCTGAGGTTCCTCCAGCCAGAATCCAGAGAACATGGCAAACAGTCATAGTCCAGAGAGCAGGGCCATTGCCTAGATGGTCTCAGAGAACAGAGGATTATTTTCAAGCTTTGAGTACTAATGTAAATTGTTCTTCTGGGTTTTTTACTTGCTTAGTTTCCATTATCTCTGTTCTCCCTCCAATTTCTTCCGTTTATGATGGAAATGTCTACCTTATGCTTGTTCCACTGCTGTACTTTAGAAGCAGATAACTTATATTCTAGATTCACAGATGAAGAGGAATTTTGCTCCAGGACAGAATTTGGTCTTGGAGTTAATTTAAGAGTTTTGAGATGATATGATGGGGTAATAGTATTTTGTATGTGGCAAGGACATGAATTTGAGGGGCAGGGTGGTTAAAGGATGTAGAATGTCATGGTTGAATTGTGTCCCCCAGAAAAACTTGGCTAGGCCATGATTCTCAGTGGCTTGGCAGTTATATAATAATATAAATTGGCAGTTATGTAATAATATAATGTCCTTTATGATGTGATCAGCCAACCAGTTGTAAGAAAATTAAAGTAGGATGCAACACTCTCACTTAGATCATAGCCCTGATCCAATGTAAGGGGAGTTTTGTTGGGGTGTGTCCTGCATCACCTTTTATCTCATAAGAGATAAAAGGAGAGAGAAGCAAGCAAAGAAGAGGGGACTTGACTTCCACCAAGAGAGTGGAGCATACTTTTGAACCCAGGGTCCTTGTGCTGAGAACCTGTAAGACCTGAAGGAAGATTGATGCGAAGATGCATGTAGATCTCCAAGGAATGCCAGGCCCACAGATGTTGAAAGGAGACAATAATCTTCCTCCATAACCAACAGAGAGAGAAAAAGCCTTCCCCTATAGCCAATGCTCTGAATTCAGATTTCTAGCCTCCTAAACTGTGAGAGAATAAATTTCTATTTGTTAAAGCCATCCGCTTGTAGCATTTCTGTTATAGCAGCCCTAGATAACTAAGAAAGGAGCAGGACATTAAAAAGGTAACCAATGTAGTTTTCAAATAATTGGTCTGCAAGTAAAATCTTTAGAAAGTAAACTTTTTAACTGAGTTGTAAATTAACTGTACATTCAACAGCATATCTGGAATAGGAAGTTTGAGGCACATATTTTCTAGAGTGATAATAGATTCTTTCTTGTAATAATAATAATAATAACTTAGTTTCTTAACCTCTAAGTTTAAACTGCAGTTAATAAGCTTTTATTCTCAAAATTACTAAAGCATTTACCAAGTATTTTTTCATAACTAGTTACTTGACCAGTATTCTTGAATTTTGGGTTTGTGTGTGTTTCTATTTTGTTAAGCATTAATGTAAGTATTCCATTGGAACCAGTTAAAAAATCTATTCATAGGAAACATAACTTCCAAAATACAAATATTTGTTGTTTTAAAATTATTACTCACTAAAACCAGAACCCATTGCCTTCAAGTCGATGCCAGCTCGTGGTGACCTCGCATGTTTTAGAGGAGAGCTGCGTTCCAGAGAGGTGTAGTAGCTGTGATCTTTTGGAAGTACATCACCAGGCCTTTTTTTCTTTCTTTGGGTGAATTCAAACCACCAATTTTTTGATTAGTTGAACGTAAATCATTTGTACCACCCAGTGACCTTATCTACTAAAAAGTACATTTTTAGTTTCTAATGACTGCTTTTCAGGTTTTACTTCTTAAGTTTACCTTTTATGTCCTGATACTCTACATCTATTCTAGCAAGGCAAAACACATACAGGAAAGTGCAGGGGGAAGAAAAGTATAATAATTAATGATAAGTCAGGCCATCCCAGACCAAAGCACTTTCACATGCATTGCATTATCTATCACAGCAGTCTCTTTTAAGGCCTTGGGAAAGCTTTGTCAGATCCAAGTTTCCTGACACTCAGATCTGTGTTCCAGTACACTGTGAAGGAACTTTCCCAACACCATTCAGCTACAAGAAATGATGTTAAAATATACCATTTGTAAAACAGTTGTGTTTCCTTCATAGAAAGGTAACCCAAAATGAAGCCACTGAATAACACAAGCTGTTAAGAATTTGATTGATCCAAATTTGTCATCAATGCAGCATCTGTGATTATATTCCCAAACATTGTAAGGTAGAGGGAGGCATTGTTTCTGGAGCTAATTTATTTTAAAGTAATAGAATTATTTCCTTATTTGCAATAAGTTCCTTTTTCTTGTTTTGAAGTATATTTATAACAATTTTGAAAGAAAATATAAAATTGACTGTCATTAAAACAACTTTTAAAAGAATACAGTTTGTTGTGCGTTTTCACATTATGCATTTGGAGTTTATAAAAGTCATGCACCTACATGTGGAATGCAGTAATAGGGACTTCTAGGTGCAAAAATAAGTATAACAGTAATTATCTTTATCCTTTTTGAACAAACACCCAGACAGCTTTAGATATTTTTCCTCCAATCGGTCAGAAGGAAAATATGTGCAAAGACTTTAGCCTATTAAAGAAAAGACCAAATCTGTTTATTGCTGCTTATAGTAATTTATATTTGGTAAGAATCATAGAATATTAAAACTGAAAAAGGATATTAAAATCATTCAACCCAACCAGCCTTCTCGTTTTACAGATGAGAAAACAGAGACAAGCAAAATGATTTATCCAAGGTCACGTAACAAAGATAATGAGAGTCAGATTTTCTATTTCTTAACTCTAGACTCTTTCCCTTACATTTATTAGTATAATAATGAACATTCTTAGTGTGTATCAATTATGTCCTTGAGTTTAAGAACCTAACATTTATAGAATAAAACAGTAAAAAGTAAATGTTTATAAAAATAAGAAACCAAAAATAAGGGAAAAGTGCTACCTGTTCTTAATTTTCACATTAATGATTAGTGTATTGGGAATATATGCATCATTGCTTCATTAAAGCAAATGTATATGTTAGGGCACTTTTGACACAGGGATTTAGTTCTTTAATATCAGATTTTTATTACACTAAAGTCAATATGATACAGCCTAGACCTGCTAGGTCTCATTTTATATAAGCATTTTTTAAAAATCATTAGTGTGTAAATGTTTGTCTAACCTTGGTGATACCAGATACCCACTTAATATTTAGGACCCATGTAGAATACTCCATGGCAACCACCTCCATATTTTTAATTGTCCACCTCATCAGTTTAAAAAAAATCCACACACCTCAATTATGTTTATTTATAAGTATTATATACAAAGTACTATACTGGTAAATTATATACATTAAAGCATGTACAAAAACATAATTTTTTAAAGTATATCAAAAATAAATATAAGGTCTTATATTTTCTTTATATACCCAGTGGACCATTTTTACACATCTGTCATTTGGAAATCAAAGGATATAGGGATAGTAATAATGACAATCATTTAGCAAATTTCATGACACTCTGGCCTGTTGCTAGTGAGTTAGAAGAGTATTTAAAATGACTCTGGAGCTATGTAATGTAGAAAAGCATTTTCAGGAAAGTCTTTGGAATGACATCTTGAAGAAGTTATCAAAAGGTATTATCAAATCAGTATTCAGCATCTACAAATAAGGCACAGTATCCACCGACTGGGAACTTATAATCTAGTTGAAAGACCTTGTATTTAGATGGTGCATGAATGTTGTAGGTACATGTAAAGATCATTGATAATCCAAGAAAGATAAAGATAGTTGATAATCCAGGAAGAAATATACAAAGTATTGTATACATGTTATAGAGTAAAGAGAGATTTGTGGAAATGAACCATCTCTTGAAGCCTGAGAGAGCCTACAAGGGTTTCAGAGAGGAGCTACAGTTTTATCTGATTCTTATCATTTGAATAGACAGAAAACACAGGAGATATTTAGCAGACTAGGAGTGAATTCATTTTATTGCAACAGATTTTTTTATTTTTTTTTTAAACTAGTGGAAGAAAAGCTAGAGAAGTGGCTTGGTCCTTTTGAGGGGCACATTATTCATTACCCAGTCTAAACAATTTGGTCTTTTCCTGGTTTACATTGTGGAACTGCTGAGCAGAAGTGTGATGTGATCAAAATGGTAATTTTAAAAGATGACTCTTTGGCCATGTATATTTTGATGGAGAGAGAAATTGGAATTAGACCACTTGGCAGACTGTTAAATGATTTTTAGTAAAAGTTAACATTGGAACATTAACCATGTGCAAAGCACTATTCTAAGCACTTTTCCAGTATTAAACTCTGTGAAGTAAGTACTATTCTTACCCCATTTTACAGATGAAGAAACTGAAGCAAAGAGCAATCCTTTCCTGTCCTCCCCTCCCCCAAGATCACACAGCTAGTAACCCAGGATGGCTCTATCCTCTAGCTACTGCCATAGATAATTTCTGTCTAAGTTAGAATTCTGGATCTGGATAGAAATGAAGAGCAAGTACTGTAAAGGGAAAGAGAGAACTTATTTAACTAGATGTATAGGGCAAGAGGGAAGTGTCAAAGTTGTGCCAACTAATTCTGAAGTGCACGTAGCATACATCAAAATAGAGGTAGCAGAGGGGGATTTTAACCCTTTAATCCATCAATTTTACAAACACAAACTTACCCTAAGGATATAATCATAGATGTACTTACAGAAAAAGCTATGACTGTTGATTACAGTTCTGAGAGGGAAAAAAAAGAGGAAATAATTTTAAGGTTATTACCAAAATTTTAAATGGGTTTATTTCTGAGTGTTTGAATATTCAGTGAGGCTTTTTAAAAAGTTTATTTGTATTTTCTAGATTTTTCTTCAGTAAATATATATTACTTTTAAAATATTATTTCTAAAAAGAGAAATACAAGTTTGGGAAAAAGATGATTTGGGGACTTAGTAGTTCATTCATTTTTCCTTAGGTAGTTATTGCAGTGCCTACCTGAGCACAATGTGCCAAGCACAATCCTGGTTAGGTGCTTGAGATAGAAAAATGAAAAGTCAGCTGTCTTTCAGAAGCATTCAGTGTAGCAGGGAGAGATGTGCAAACAAATAACTTCAGTGTAATATGTCATAGAAAACATGTTCAAAGTATAGTCAGCGATTTGGGGAAAGAGCCATGTAGGTGTTTGTTTGAATCTCAGAAGACGTAACATTCCAGGTATTATGTAAGCCTTGAAATCTGCTATGACAGACACACTAGAAGAAGGCACTATAGTAGAGGAAGCAGCAGCCTGTGAGGCAGTGGTAGAATAGCCAGATGCAAACATAGAGGTCTGGTGAGAATCAGGAGGGATAGCTCTCTATTCAGGAGTCATCTGAGCAGTGGTGATACTTGAAACCTTCAAGTAGGTGAATGAGACCTCTAAAGCAGAATAATATGAAGAAAGCCTTTTTAAGGCATAAAGAAACCAAAACCAGTTGCCTCACGTCGGTTCTGACTTGTGACGACCACGGGTGTGTCAGAGTAGCATGGTGCACCGTGAGATTTTTCAGTCAGAGGAGCTCTGGTAGCATAGTGCCTAAGGCACTTGACTGCTAACCAGAGGGCTGGCAGTTCAAACCCACCAGCCGCTCCTCGGAAAGAAGATTGGGCAATCTACTTCCATGGTGATACTGCCTCGGAAACCCAAGGAGGGGTTGCTGTGAGTCGGGGCCGACTGCAAGGCACACAGCAACCACAATGGTCTATCGGAGGTAGATTACCAGGCTTTTCTTCCAAGATGCTTCTGGGTGGATTCAAACCACCAGCCTTTTGGTTAGTAGGCAACCTCCGAACTGTTTGCTCCATCCAAGAACTCTTTAAGCATGAAAGCAAAACTAAACCCACTGCCATTGAGTCAATTCCGACTCATAGTAGAGACCCTATAGGACAGAGTGGAACTACCCTGAAGGGTTTCCAAGGCTGTAATCTTTATGGAAACAGACTGCCACATCTTTCTGCTGCAGAGTGGCTCATGGGTTCAAACCACCAACCTTTTGGTTAGCAGCCCAATCCTTTAGCCACAGGGCCACCAGAGCTCCTTTTTGAAGCATAGGAGGAGAAAAAAGATGCCAATGAAAAGACCGAGAGAAGTAGTGTCAGAATATTACAATAGGGAAACCCAGGAAAGCAAACATGTGATATCAGCTGCTGTGGAAAAACATAACTACTTCGTGATGTATTTCTTTCCAGTCTTGGTTGTGTGTTTTTGTTGTTGGTATTATTGTTTTAAATTATTTCATAGTTTATAAAGCTATTTGTCCTGCCTTTACAATGGTGAATGAACTATGTCTTAATACTTTCTTTAAAAAAAAAAAAAAAAAAACTTTTGGACATTTGGGTTTTCCCACTCTACTCTTAAGGAGGCAGATCATTTATCATTTTATAAAAGATTCAGGAGAATTGTTTATGAGACAATTAATGCAGCAATTTTTAAATACTCTTTCAGAAAGTTATCATTGAGCTTACTGAACTGAAACAAAAAATAAATTATTCATCCTTTATTCTGGATGCCTAGATCAGTGACTGATTTTGAATAAATGAAGAGAGGAAGGAATTAAATTAAGAAATAAAGGTAGGTATAAATAAAAAGCTGTGGTGGGGTAGTGCCTAAGGCATTTGACTACTAACCAGAAGGTTGGCTGCTCAAACCCACCAACCACTCCACAGAAAGAAGACGGGGCAATCTACTTCTATAAAGGTTTACAGCCTCAGAAACCCAGTGAGGGTTCTCTATGAGTTGAAATCCACTTTGGCAGTGAGTTTGGGGTTTTTTTTTTTTGTTGTTGTTGTTTGTTTTGTTTTGGATTATATCAGGATCAGTGCAATTTTTTTTTTTCTTTTTTTTTTAATGATCATGAAGACTTACTCATATTTATTTGGATATAAGATACAAATTGTAGCTTGTTTAGCCTTGGAAGATAGGAGGAATGCCTTTCTCTCTTGAGGCTGAGGCAAGAAGGCATGGGTTTAGTACAGATATTTTAAAGATATAAACCAACAACGAACCCCAGACCTGAAAGTCACTGCAGTAGTAGTTGTTGTTGTTGTTATGTGCCGTCGAGTCAGACCCGACTCATAGCGACCCCTTCTTGGGTTTCCGAGGCAGTATCACTACAGAAGTAAATTGCCCCATCTTCCTTCCGAGGAGTGGCTGGTGGGTTTGAACCACCAGCCTCTGGTTAGCAGTCAAGTGCCTTAGCCACTACGCTACCAGAGCTCCCTCTCCACTGCAGTAGTAGATGAGTAGTATTCACAGATGAGTTATCTGCTGAGAGTGGAAAGAAAGAGGAAGTATAATTATAGGCTTAAGGAAATGAAAACATTTTTAAATGTTCCTTGTGACATTTAGGAGGATGGCAGTAAATAAAAGGATTGTTGAACAGTAGTGAGGACCCAGGTGAAGGCAGACAGAGTGGTTAGAGAGCAGTACTCCATAGGTTAGGAGTGGGTCACGGGCTCACTCCTGTTTCAGAGATAGTAATTTAAATTGTAAAAATTGGGTGGGAGACTACTTTTTTCACAGAAGAAGCTTAAGTTTTTATAAACTCCTAGAGCTTCAGAACTGGTTATCGTTGAGTTAGTTACGACCCTTAGTGACCCTGTAGAAGCCCCAGTGGTGCAGTGCTCAGCTGCAAATGGAAAGGCTGACTGTTCAAATGGTCCCATCAGCCACTACGCAGAAGAAAGACATGACCATCTGCCTCCGCAGAGATTACAGCCTAGAAAACCCTATGGGACAATTCTACTCTGTCCTGTAGGGTCACTACAAGTCAGTATCAACAGCACTGTAGGGTCACTATGAGTCAGTATCAACAGCACAGGGTTTTTTTGTTGTTGTTCTTTTTGTTTGTTTGTTTAGAGCCTCAGAGCTGGGAAGGGAGATGTTTAAGTTCAATTCTTAGAAGTATTGTTTTATAACCCACAAAACCTATTAGCCTAATACTTGCATTTTTAACAGTAAGAGGTAACTCACCTTCATTGATGAAAGTTACTGGTGGTATCTTGAGAGGGCTTTTGGTGGGAGAAGTTGCCAGATCAGGTGGTGGCACTAAATCTCTGGGATAACCTGGATCCCTCTGTATCTCATTACCTCCCAGCAGACCAGGCGTGTAGTGATGGCTGTTAGGAATATGTTGGGGCACCACCTGGACAAGAGGAGGAGATACATGGGTGTCTTGTCGGGAAAATATCCTCAAGCACTGTTCCTCCAACAAAGTGATCATCACAGACTGGTTATTGACAAGATCAGTCAAGGAAGCATATTTCACCTCTAGTTCCCTGTACCTTGTTGCCATCTTCAACATTTCTGTGGTGATGTTGAGGATTTTATTTTCCAACTGGGAGAGTTCAAGTGAATTATCCCTCTTACGGATAATCTCATGTAAGAGTTGCATGTAGAGTTGAGTAACACGAGAGTTCATGTTGCGGCTCTCTTTTCTCAGCAGCTTTACCTCATTCACAATGTTTCCATCTACATCCACTACCAGTTGCAGGACATCTATCTCCCGCTTCTGCCTGGAGAGCACGTCCTTCAGGTTTTCAAGGTCCATCTTGGTGACCATGTCTTTAATGGTACCTGCATCTTGCCCTTTGGTGTTGACACAAATTGGCCCTGTTATTTTTTGTTCAGGAACCAGGAATGTGTATGAACATTTCTTTGCTTCTTCTTTACCGTCTGCAGCACGAGGGTATCTCTTGTGAGTTATTTTTTTTATTTTGAACTGTCCTCCTCTGCAGTGTCCACTGCTTGTTACTATGAAGAAGAGCACACCTAGGATCCAGATAAAAGCCTTCATTTTGAAATGAGGTTGTATAACGACGTCTTTAGAAAAACAAATCAATGAAGGGAAAAAGTACAAAGAATTAATATGAATCTATTTTTAAAGTTAATAATAAAAGAATATATATCTAAAGTAAAAGTTTTAATATTGAGTTAGTAAACTGTGCCAGAATTAACTTTTTTAGGGATTAGGTTTCAGAGGATAGCTCTTTTAACTGCCACCTTGTTGTAATGTTTTTTTGTTCATTAAGCAGATTTTGATGAGTGCCTACTGTGTGTATAAAAGCACACTTGCTAGGTGCTGTTGGGGCTTTTGAGACCTAATAAAACATTATCTTAACACTATGAAAATAGTTTACAATGTTTCCAAGGCATTCATTAATACATTCTTGCCTAACTAGTATTAAAATTGCCAGGGGCCTAGTCAAATTTTTATGTTTGTACTATGCAGTTTCAATTAAATTGGTCTTCTGTGATAAATACCATGTCTTTGTTACCTACAAAAGAAATGTTTTAGACAAATCTAAAACCAGAAAGTTTTAGCATCATGTGATTTTTATTTTTTTCCTGATGGTATCTTCTTTTGGGATTGGCGACACATTTAAGAATGATAGAATTCTTATAGTCATTATTGGGGGTAAAACTGTGTTTCCTGGACTATAATCATATATATGCTCTAAGTTTATATATGATTCAATAGGTTCATACTAACTGAGGTGTTGCTGAATTGTATTTTAGTAAATGTTAATAATTTTCCACAACTGTTACCAAGGGAAGAAACTATCTAAGATTGAATCTGAATGTCAGAGTTTGAAAATGATATTTCGTTCAAGAACTTTGTACCAGTGAGCGTGTTGAAGGCCAAGGCCACACAACTAGGTAATCTCAGAGCCAGATCTAGAACTCAGGTTTCCTGACTCCTTGGTCAGTTTATAGCAGTGGCACATTCTTAGATATGCTAAAATGTGTGTTTAGAATGTTTCATTCTTGCTGTGACAGATGAGAAATGCTTGTCCTTTATACCACACAAACACACACAAAAAAAACTCACTGCCAAGTGGATTCGGACTCATAGCGACCCCTCCTTGGGTTTCCAAGGCAGTATCTCTAAGGGAGTAGGTTGCCTGATCTTCCTTCCAAGGAGTGGCTGGTGAGATTGAACCGCCAGCCTTCTGGTTAGCAGTTAAATGCCTTAGGTACTATGCTGCCAGATTCTGAACACTAAAACTAATTCCAAGAACCAGAGCTTCCTCCTTTCTCTTTACCTTCCAGAAGTGTGGTAGCAGTATAGTGAGTGGCTGTGTTCACTCCATCAGGTTCATTAACAAGCTGCTGTGGTATAGCTTACCTTCCAAAACCAAAAACCAAACTCACTGCCGTCGAGTCGGATCTGACTCATAGTGACCCCTCCTTGGGTTTCCAAGGTGCTATCTCTACAGAAGTAGATTGGTGAACTTTCCTTCCGAGGAGTAGCTGGTGGGTTTGAACCTCCAGTCTTCTGGTTAACAGTCAGATGCCTTAGGCACTATGCCACCAGCAGTCCCCCTTCACTCTCTTACCTTCACACTCTTAAAATCTTGATTCCTATCTGCTACTTTTGTAGGATGGCGCTATAGACCATAAGAGCTTTCCTGTCTAGTTTTCCACCCAACTTACTGTTTCTTGATTTGATAAGCCAATCCCAGGTTATTCATACCTACTATCAATAACAGTTAATTGGATATTAATAATTAGTTATTGGATATTTGTTAAGTACTAAGTACTGTTTTAAGTCCTTTACTGTATTAAATCTTTTACTTAATACTATCATTCTATGGGGAGCTCTGGTGGTGTAGTGCATAAGGCATTTGACTGCTAACCAGAAAGCTGTCGGTTCAAACCCACCAGCCACTCCTCAGAAGGAAGGTTGGGCAATCTACTTCCATAATGATGCTGCCTCGGAAACCCAAGGAGGGGTTGCTATGAGTTGGGTCCTACTCAACGGCACATAACACCACTACCATCCTATGAGGTGGATTACCTATTACGATTGTCATTTTCAGATGAAGAAACTGGCATCCAAAGTTAAATATTTTACTCAGTCACACAGCTTCTAAGAGTTGGAGCCAGAATTTGACCCCAGGCAGCAGACTCCAGAGTGCATGTTCTTAATTAACCACTGTAGCTCTGGTAGCGTAGTGCCTAAGGCATTTGACTGCTAACCAGAAGGTTGGCAATTCTAACCCACTAGGCTGCTACTCTTCAGAAGGAAGGTTGGGCAATCTCCTTCCATAGAGGTGCTGCCTCAGAAACCCAAGGAGGGATTGCTGTGAGTCAGATCCCGACTCAATGGCAGTGAGTTTGGTTTTTGTTGTTGTTGTTTTATATTATACTGTACCAGTTTCCTATCACCTACTGTGATAATCCCTTATATTTAATTGCATTCACAACAACACTGTGAAGTAATTGCTGTACCTTTTTGTAAATGAGTAACATTCTGGAGAAGCTAAAATACTCAAATGGGACTCAAATCCTCTACTCATAACTTTTCTAGGCCTGTAATTTTTGTTTAGCCTAATCATGAGGAGTCTTAAATTTGTATTTTTTGTTTTTTCATTTCCTTTTGCTGGTTTATATCTTCTCACATTGACCTATTACTTAATTATGCAAAAATATTTGTAGATCATTTTTGTCAGAATTTGTCTCCATAGTTTTTTACATCTAAGGCTGTTCTTGCTGTCATTCCTTCCCCTTCATATATATCTATCAGTTGATACTTACTTGTCTGATTTATGATTTAGAGTCCCTGGGTGGTACCAATGGTTAACACAGTCAGCTGCTAACCGAAAGGTTGGGGATTCGAGTTCACCCCAAGGCACCTCAGAAGAAAGGGCTAATGATCGATCTACTTCCAAAAATTCAGACCCTCCCCAAAATAAAGTCTGTGTCAATGAAATATGGAGTCTTCATGCTGCTGTCATGAAGACTAGTGCTACTTTTTGAAACCATAAGTCCTTATTTTTGGTGTTTTCAAAGAAGTACAATAGTGTTTTCAAGTTGGATAAAAAATGAAAATAAAGAATGGATGGAATGTTGAGAATTATTTTTCTTTTACTAATTTAATCAAGAGAGGGATGAGCATGATAATATTCTTCTTAGATGAGTGCTGGTAGTTTTTTGTTTTGCACTTTGCCTTCTGGCAGTGGTAGAAAATCTAGACCTTAAGAATCATCTTTTTTTTTCTCCCTTGTTCTTAAGTATTTTTAATATATAAGAGTTACCTATATTGAAAATTGTTTTTTGTTTTTTGTTTTTTTTATTTTCTTTATGGGTTCATGGAATTTGGATATGGTAAAATAAAATATGAGCCTAAGCTTTCAGGGTAAATATACAGCATTTCTCCTCCATAGCTAACTTACCTAGTACTGAAATGCAGTCATTTCACTCTAATAATAGAATGGGACCTTGTAGAGCATAAAGTTATTTAAGTAATATACTATAAAATAAGCTAGATATATACTAATCTAAATTAAGATAACACTAGTTGCCTTTTGTGTAGTCTGCCTTGGCTCCTATGGTTCCCTATAGTTCCTGTAATACAAAATGATAAAGCACTTACTGCCATAAGAGAATGTCTGGTCTAAGTTAACATTTAAAGGAGTAAACTGAAAGTTTATTTTTAAAAAAATTAATATATTTCCCACATCCTTACAAAAGTAATGACTTCTTCGTTGTACCCTAATGCAAAGCAAGGAGCCACATTTTTTTAAGTAATAGACTAGTTACGTCATTTACTTTTCATAGAAAAAACATGGAGGTCTTAAATCTTTAATTCAGATATCGACTAAAGAATTGGTATAAAAAGCTACATTTACTGTTTCATTTTCTAAAAACATTCCTTTAATCTTTTCCCACATATTTTTAGTTTTAAAAGGGAAAGATCCATAAATCTGTATTACCTCATAAAACCTTTCTGTATATGTTAAAATTTTCCTAGGTCCCTAGAGAATGTTATAAGTTAGTTACAGTATACTTAAGTTTAAATCTACATCTTTGCTTAGTTGTTTTTAGGAAGAGGGGGGAATGTTTTCCATGCATCGGGTTAATTTTATTGGTACTGTTTTTCTTCATAGTTGCTATATTACCAGCTAGTAGAGAGAACAAATAAAAGTTAGGATTTACTTCATAGACAGGCATTTACTGGCTGTGACATGCACTGAAAACAGCATGAGGCAGTGAACTTAAATGTATGAGGCATCGAGGATACATTAGATAAAGGACTTCTAGATTGTGAAATATATATGTTCTGGAAAAAAAATTAAGAACAGTCTAATCCCCTGAAGATATTTTTTTAAAGGGAAAAGTAGTTATGGGTGTTATTTGGTCAGATTAAATAATTGCCTCAGGGCTTCAGTAAGAATAGAAGCTTTAATGAGGTCCTCTACTTTTCTTAGCAAGCAACAATGACAGACGGGATGACAGATATTTCAGGCCCAGTATGGCTTAGGAATGTTACCAGAATTTTTTTGTAAAACATGTGGATAACAAAGATCCTTGTCACTGGAGGAAGTTTTGGATCTTTGAGTAAAGGATATGAAAACAAAGTAAAAAAATCTTAGCTTCACCATTATTTATTTGTTAAAGATTCTTATCATTGATGTCTTTAATTTTTAAAAGGCCAAAGGAACCTCAAAACATAATAAAGTGTCTGTGGCATGAAAACTTACTATTGGCAACTAATAATTTTATTTTTAATAATTCTCATAATAATGTTAAAGCCATCAGATGGAATATTGAAGGAAACCTCTTGTGTATAGTTATCAAAAATATTTGTATCTACAATTAATATATATTCTTGGTTTTTAATCATGTTCTTAAGTAATATTTTCTTGATTCTTCTTTTCTATTATTAATGTTAACAACTTCCATTATGCTTTTATCACATTTTGTATTTTCTACTCATTCCTAATGTATAAGAAGTTTTGGGGTTTTTCAGGTATCGGTTATTTTTGCTTTTCCAAATTTCAGCTGTATAGCAGTTTTAATTTCTGTTACCCAAGTTACATTACTGTTAGATGTGAAACCTAGAAAATTATTTAAAATTTTGAGTCATAGCAAGGAATACCATAGATGTATCTTAAATCTTTAGTAGGATTTTTTGCTTAATAATTGGTTGTTCTATAATGGAGGTGTTACTGTAAAGCCTTTCAGTTATTTTTATATCTTCATAACTTTATTTTTTTTGTAAATACTTTGAGAAGTCCAACAGTATATATGAATCATTAGCACATGTATGTAGTTATGCAAAGAGAAGCTAATTATGTTTATGATTCTCTATGTATCTCTTTGTTTTCATTCAGTTCTATAAATCATATATATTGAATTTGTTACTTGTTAACATTTCTTTTTAAAGTTTTTAAAGCACTTGTTTTCTGCAACACAGAATGTGTGCATCAGTCTTTTATAATATATAGCAAATATCACTAAATAGATCCTCAAGTAAACATAAACCTCATAAAGTTCTTAATAACCAGTTGTATGTAAAAATGCAAAACAAAACCTGTATGAAATGAAATTATAATATTCCAACATTCTTTGTTTTAGAAGAGATTTGGAAATTTCTACTACAAATGTAAAATAAATATGCTTGTCAGCATACATAGTCTTTTTAAGTAAAAACAAAAGAAATATTAAAATACCTTTTTTGTATCTGTTGATAAAGTGAATCCAGAAACTTGATGCCCTTAGTCTTGACTTTTAAAAATCAGTGCTGAGGTTTGTTCATCTGTGACTCTAATGGCAACTGCATTTTTGTTTTGGACCGTTGAATCCAAGCTGTAATAGGGAACTTCTTTTTCTTCTTACAGTACCAATCAATTGAATTTGACAAGCCACCTATGTAATTTTAAACAGTGTAGGGGAAGTTCTGGTCTGTGGGCTGTCTTTAATCCAGCGGAGAAAGCATTGTGGCTTTGCTCTGTCTGCCACATGGAGAAATGCAGTAACCAGCTGCAGCTGAACCAGATTGTATATACAGAACCCTCGGATAGTGATTCCCTCTCCTTCTCTGTAGACTCAAGTTCAGCCCACATATTACGTCACCAAAAAATTGCTAGAAGCTGGGAGGGAAATCTCCTCCTTAGGATTTCCTCTCTGTAGCCTTAAATAGGGGTGGGGGTAGTGGGATCAGCAGGAGGTTGAATTGCTATGAACAAGGAGAGATTGTGTGCAGGTTGAAGGAAGGGCACCATCTGGAAACAAACTGTCATAGTTCAGCGGGCAATTATAAAACAAACATTTCAGTCTGCTAGCCAGAGATCTTTTAAGTTGAATGCTGGAAAAATAGTGTTCAACTTTACTTAGTAGTAGTTGCAGGCCGATGAGTTTGTTATTAGTTAGAACAAGAGCTATACTTTGTCAGGAGGCAACCCCCTAAATGGTCTACTCTTTATGTAAAGTCTAGAAGAATTTTAAAACATTTTGCTTACAAAGTTGCCATTTTAGAAAGTCTTAAAGAAAGCTGATGTTGTTATAATATATCTTACTGTGCAATGTTTCATAAGATAAAATTGCTTTTATATGTAATTATCAATACCAAATAGAAATCTATATATGAAATTCTTTCAGAAACTTAATACTTTTTACACTTGAATTTAGGCATTATAAAAAGTCCACTGCCTCCTCTTCTATAATATTGCTCTTCTTCTCTGAAAAAATCACTCTTGGTATTGTTGTGATAAGGCTTAAAAGCAAACATAACCCTAAACTGAGTGAAAAGGAATTCTGACTCTCCACTAGCTCTGTGAACTTAAGCAAATCACTGTACCTACCTCTGACCCACTTTCTTCTGCTATGAAATAGGGTGCTAGAGAAGGGATTATTAATTGCTGAGTACCAACTTTGCTATTATTTTTACATTAAATCAAGAAATGTTTTTAAGTATCTTAATAGTTGAAGAAACATAAACTTATTTTAAGTAACTTGCCTGAGTTTATACACTTAACTACACACTCACTTTTCACGTCAGCATGGTTAGGTTCCAAAGATGAGGTTGTCAGGTGAAAATCAGCATTATACAGAAGTGGGATATGAATCGGATCACAAAATGGAGGATGACTACATCATTACATAACTGCCAGCTTACATCTTTACATAACTGCCAAACCACTGAGAATCATGGGCCAGCCAGGTTGACACATAACCTTAAGCATCACAGCAGGCATTATTCTCACCTTACATCTCGGCGTTCCTTACTGCCAATTGTATGTTGTTAGTGCGCAAAGTAGTCAGATAGTAGTGTTTTTTTTTTGTTTTTTTTTTTTTCTACATTCGTAAATGCAAAATGGTGGATGATGAGATAGTCAGTAAGTGAGTAATAGATACACAAAGTAGTGGAACTGGGATTTGAACCAGACTCAAGCATTATGCCACATTATTTCTTTGTGGATTGTATAATTGCAGAGTGCTGTTTCCAGATTAAACATTTGAGCTTCTGCTTCCATTATTATCGTATGCTTTCCCCTCCTTGTTGTCCTAACTTGTGCTATTTTTCTTTTTCTAATATACCTTACCATCAAATATTTGTCAATCCACATCCTTTATTTAAAGTCTGAGTTTAACTTCTACCTTATTCACAGCCTTGATTCTTAATTGTCTCTTTTTTTAATTCCTATAACATAAATAGGAGCCCCAGTGGCACCTGGTTAAAGCTCTCAACTGCTAACCAAAAGGTAGGCAGTTTGAACCCACCAGCAGCTCTACGGGAGAGAGATGTGAAAGTCTGCTTCCATAAAGATTACAGCTTTGGAAACCTGATGGGACAGTTGTACTTCTATCCTGTAGAGTCGCTGTGAATCAGAATCGACTTGTTGGCAGTGGGTTTAGTTTGGGTATGACATAATTATTCACACACACTGCCGTTGAGTTGGATCTGACTCATGGCAGTCCCTCCTTGGGTTTCTGAGGCAGTATCACTACGAAAGTAGATTGCCCGACCTTCCTTCTGAGGAGTGGCTGGTAGGTTTGAACTGCCAGCCTTCTGGTTAGCAGTCAAATCCTTAGGCATTATGCCGCCAGAGCTCCTTAAATAATTTATACAAGGTTAAAAACTCAAAGGACTACAAAAGCAAACACAAGAATGAAGCAGGTGATATAAATAAGTGAAGTAAAATAGGAAAAAACACAGGTAGTTCTGACTTAAGACGTATTTGAGTTACAACAGACTGCACTTAAGACCATCTGGGTTTGTTTGGTTTTTTCCTTCTACATCTTTTCATTAGTAATATGTACTATGTATATGATGTATATATTTTTATGTATGTATTAAAATACATCTGAAAGTCTATATGTAATGTTTCTAACCACCAAAGACAAATAAAGATCAAATTTATAAAGATACTGATAATAAAAGGCAATAATAATGGGGGGAGGCATTCGACTTAACATCAGAATGGAACACCATCATAAGTCAGGGACTGTCTGAAAGGGTTGTGACAGACTTCCATGCAATGATTAATTTAAAGGATTCTGTATCTTTTTAGCTGCATCTGATTGTTGCCACCAAGGATTATGAAACAATAGTAACAAATCTTCCAATTTTTCAGGAAAAGAGAGTCATTTACATTTTTCCTGAACTATTTCCTGAGTTTTAAAACATTAGAACAGATGAGATGCCAGCTTCTAGCCTCTGATTTATGTAATACATTACTTTTGATCATTCAGAGGTTATGTTGTATTCATTAATAATAGCTTAATATGGGGAAAATTAAGAGAGAGTAAGTTCCTCCTTGCTTTCAGCTTTCTAACTTGAGCAATTAGTAATATCATTAAAACTGAGGTAGAAAATTGAAATAGCAGATGTTTAGGGACAAATATAAGTTTAGTTTGATATATAAAATTAAAAATGAAAATTAGAAGCTCAGTTCTCTAGAGAAATTTGGAAAGTCACAAGTGACTGGGTGATAGTTGAAGCTACAGAATTGCTAAGATACTACAGAGAAAGTATATATAAAGTGAGAAGATAATGACAGAACCATGGGAATACCAGCTTCTAAGGAACACGCAAAAAGAATCAGAAAAAGAGACCTACATATAAGGAAAAGTTGTTGTTATGTGCCGTCGAGTCATACCTGACTCATAGCGACCCCCCCTCATGTTTCCGAGGCAGTATCACTACGGAAGTAGTTTGCCCTATCTTCCTTCCAGGGAGTGGCTGGGGGGTTTGAACCCCAGCCTTCTGGTTAGCAGTCACATGCCTTAGACATTATGCCACCAGACCTCCTACATATAAGGAAATAGTTAAAAAAAAAAAAAAAAATCTGCAGAGAGATTTAAGTAGATGGAGGAGATGAAGAAAAATATTAAAGGATTAAATAAAGCAGTAGGTCATTAATGTCTTTACCAAAATTAATTTTAGTAGTGTAGTAGATGTGGATCTCAGACTTTGACTGGATAGCATTTAACTGACAAAGGATTTGTTTCTGTAATAGATTAAGAATTTAGAAATTTAATTTTTTTTTTTTTTTTAAATGGAACTTAGAAATTAATGAAAAAATGACAACCCAAGAGGGAAAATTAGGTAAAAGGCATTTCATAGAAACAAAAGTGGTTAGCTTCATTATTAACTAAAGAAATGAAAGTTTAGATGATCCAACATTTTATACTCACAAGATTGGCAAAAATTAATACAACTGAAATATTAAATGTTAGTGCAGATGTGCATCAGCAGAAACTATGTTCTGTCAGTGGGAATGTGAATTGTTGCTTTTAAAAACACTGTGGCATTGTCCAGTTGCACATTAATGTATCTTCCTCCAATTGCTATCATGTCAATTTCAACTCATAGCAACCCTACAGGGCAGAGTAAAGCCATCTCATAGGGTTTTCAAGGCTATAATCTGTAACAGAAGCAGACTGCCACATCTTTCTCCCACAGAGTGGATGGAAGGTTTAAACCCCAATCTTTCGGTTAGCAGCTGAGCATTTAACCACTGTATCACTAGAGCTCCTTTAATATATCTTAACCTACCCATTGCTGGCCAGTCTGTTCTGACTCATAGCAATCCTGTGGGACTGAGTAGAATACTCTGCCCCTATGTGCTAACCAGACGGCTGGCGGTTCAAACCCACCAGCCACTCCTCGGAAGGAAGGTTGGGCAATCCTACTTCCGTAGTGATACTGCCTCGGAAACCCAAGGAGGGGTCGCTATGAGTCGGGGCCGACTCGATGGCACATAACAACAACAACAACAACATGTGGTTTCCAAGGTTGTAAATCTTTACAGAAGCTGACTGCCACATCTTTTTCCTGCGAAAAGACTGGTGGGTTCAAACCACCAACCTTTTGGTTAGCAGTCAGGTCCTTTAACCACTGCACCACCAGAGCTCCTTATAATATAGCTATGCATTAGTTTATTCTCCATTTAAGGAATGAAATACAGCTACATTTAATATCATAGATAAGTCTTTGAAACAAAATTGTGAGAGAAAGCAATCACAGAAGATTTTATTTTTTAAATGTATTTAACAAGTACTTGTAAGTTGCTTATTATATACCAGCCACTGTTCTAACTACTTTACAAATATTGATTTAATCACACATACATAAAATACATTTTTTAAAAGGGTCAAAAGTAAACACTATATTGTACAGGATATAGACATACATGTCCTAGAAAACAAACAAAGGGGCATGTTAATCTTAAAACTCAGAATAGTGGTAACCTCTGGACAAGAGGCAGGGAGATGAGATAAGGAAGGAGCATAGTAAGTCCAACCATCTTGGTGATTTTCACTCCTCGAGTTGACTGGTGGTTTGCAGATGTTGATTTTATTACATCATATATTAAAGGATGATTTTTTAAAGTTTTTTTTATTGTAATGATGGTAAGCAACATTTGCTAGTTCAACATTGTTCAGGTGTACAGTTCAGTGATAATTATGTTGTACAGCAGTCCCCCACTGCCATTGCCAAATTTCCCATCACTGAACAGAAACTTACTGCTTTGAAGGATAATTTTTTTAAGGATAAATTACGACTCTCACACAGATATAAAAAATATACATGTCAAAGATTTTACTTAAGTCATTAAATTAATAAGGAAATCAGTAACATATTACAACCATTTCAAGGGAAGATTCAAAGTTATATATATGTGCAATCAGAAATGCTGAAAAGAATTTACAATTGGTCAGTATCCACAGGGTAATCAGTTACATTCCACTTTACAAAATTCTCTGGGATTTCTATGGACAAGAATTTTTATTGCCAGTGTTCAACAATTTACAGAGTTGTGAAATAGCTCTAAAAGCCAAAAGGATGCCCCAGAGATGGGTCATCTAGTAATCTTTTTTGCCCGTTTCAAAGTCTTTCACAGTTTTTCCTGATGTATGTTAACTTTTATGTGTATCAAATAATACATTAAAAATAGGAAAGCATAAAATAAGGCAGTAAGTGTACTATTCTGTATTTCTCTTTCAAGGTGTTTATTGAAGGGAGAGAGGCAGGGATCTATCTTGAGGGGATCAAATTTGAAGGAAGGGTTGCTTTTGTTTTATTTCCTTAAACGGGAAATTTAAGTGTGTATAATCTCTGGATGGTACGAGTGATTAACGCGTTCGACCACTAACCGAAAGCTTGGAGATTTGGCTCCATCCAGAGACACCTCGGAAGAAAGGCCTAAAGAGCAACTTCTGAAAACTCAGCCAAAAAAACCCTGTGGAGCAAAGCTCTGCTCTGATGCATGTGGAGGATTGCATGGAGTCAGAGTCAACTCACCAGCAGCTGATTTGTTTGTTTTATTGGCTCTGGGCAAAGAACCAGTGGGGAGTAAGTGGTATTAGGGGCAAGAAATGAGATCAGTGGAAAGGAACCAGGCTGTAGATTCATTTGGGGTCATAGAAAAAGTTGAGATTTTCTAAAGTAAAAAAACAAGGATGTATAATAGATAGCTTAAAGAATACTTACAAAGATTTACTGAGTGGAAAGGAGTGATCCTAGAATGAGTAAAAGCTTTGTCAGGCCAACTGGCAAAAGTGATCAAGTACCTATTGTGAAAACACAGAACCCTGATGGCTGCTAACTACCAGCCACTTAGTAGGAGAAAAGACCTGCAATCTGCTCCTGTAAAGATTACAGCCTGGGAAACCCCATGAGGCCTATTGAGTTGCTATGTCAAAACACTGCATGGGGATTTTCATGTGCAAGATAGAGCAATTGCTCTAAATGAGTTTATAGTCTTGAACAGATAAGATGTAAATACAAGAAAATTTAAATGATTAAAAAGATGATAAAGTCATAAAAATTAACACATGTATGGTATAGATAATGTATGCATTTATAAACAGTGTGTAATAAAATGCTTGAACTATACATGAAACCAGTTTGAGATCTGGTTCTCTCACTAATGAGTTTCATGCCGTTGTTGTTGTTGCTGCTGTTGTTATGTGCCTTCTAGTTGGACCCGACTCATAGCGACCCCTCCTTGAGTTTCCAAGGCAGTATCATTATGGAAGTAGATTGCCCAATCTTCCTCCCAAGAAGTAGCTGGTGAGTTTGAACCACCAGCCTTCTGGTTAGTGATCAAGTGCCTTAGGCACTACACTACCACAGCTCCATCAGAGGCCCCAATTGCGTGAACCTGAAGTTCTTCATCTATAAAGAGAAGAGGTCAGACTCTAGGGAGTTTCTAAGTTACTTCGAATCTGTGAGAGGACAGAATAGTTGACACTAAGTTATCCGGGAAAAAATAAGATTTGAATGGGCAGAGATAAGTCTAGAAAACAAGATAGAGGAAATAGCATGAGAAAAAACATAAGTCTTATTTGGAAGATACTGAGTATATCATTTACCTTGTATTTACCCTGGGAATTCATGAACACAGAGTAATGAGGTAAAAGAGAGAAAGCATGTATTTTCTCTCTCAACCATAGTGATGTATGTGTCTTATACATTTTTACATGTGCCTGTTGTTGTTATGTGCCATCGAGTTGGACCCAACTCAGTGATGCCTCTTTGGGTTTCTGAGGTGGTAGAACTACGGAAGTAGATTGCCCAACCTTCCTTCCACTGGTGGGTTTGAACTGCCAGTTTTCTGGTTAGCAATCAAGTGCCTTAGGC
Organism: Orycteropus afer afer; assembly: GCF_000298275.1. Lineage (NCBI taxonomy): Eukaryota > Metazoa > Chordata > Mammalia > Tubulidentata > Orycteropodidae > Orycteropus > Orycteropus afer. The sequence goes on from NW_006921630.1 coordinate 4,467,311, forward strand.
ACTACGCCACCAGAGCTCCCTTACATGTGCCTAGTAAATGCTAAGTAAATATTTTAAACAATGACCTCTTTGGGTTTCCGAGATGGTAAGTCTTTATGGAAATAGATTGCCCAGTCTTCCTTCTGTGGAGTGGCTGGTGGGCTTGAACTGCCAGCCTTCTGGTTAGCAGTCAAATGCCTTAGGCACTATGCCACCAGAGCCAAATTATTGGGAGGGGGGGGCATATTTTTTTTGGTATCGAGAAAATGGGATAGGAAAGGGTTAACTTCAGTTTATAGTCACATGAACTATTTCACATATCTATTAGAAAAAGACATTTCTACCAGAATGAGACCATTTTCAAATTGGTTTAGACTGTAATGATAGTCATTACCAACTCATGGCAAGGAGTACACAACTTCCATTAACTTTTTCAGGTTTTACCACAACTTGGAGAATAAGTTCTAGTTATATGAATTCAAAAACTGAGGTTCAGAGAGATTAAAATAACTGTTTCCATTGTTGAACTAATCAGAGGCAGAGCCAGTTCAAGAGCTTAACCTTTTTATTAGGTCCCCATGTGCTAGAGTTTCTCTCTAATGACAGAAGCAAGCCGTCCTTTAAATGGTATCATAAGGCATTTTATTTAAATATTTATAAGAAACGTGTTATTTGTATGTCTGACCCCCAACTCTGTGTAATCTAGCTTCAGTGTACATGTTTTAATAAGGCTGTAGTATATTAATAGCAATATATTTAAAATATGACATATATTGAAATATAGCTATAAAAGAATTCTCCCTTACCTTTGCTTTTTCATACTCTTCCAAACTACAAGTAAGACTACAAGTACTCATTTATCTAATTTTGTTTCAGGTATCTATTTGTCAGATTTAACTTACATTGATTCAGCATACCCGTCAACTGGCAGCATTCTAGAAAATGAGCAAAGATCAAATTTAATGAATAACATCCTTAGAATAATTTCTGATTTACAGCAGTCCTGTGAATATGGTAAGCTTGTGGGGATTAATGCTGTACCATTATCATGCTGTGGATCTTTTGATTCATTCATACCTACCTGTTGAAAGCCACTTTCACACAGCCAGTAATATCACTTTCTTATTTCCATCATAACCTGAAAGAAGATAATAGTTATTTTTTTATTCTATTATTTAATACTTTGTATCCTGTTTAAAACCTTGCTTTTAAGGCACTGAAGTATTTACTATGTAAATTTTAAGTTTTCATCGTTTGTTCTCCTATTTTTAGCAGTTTTGCTTACAGAGCACAAAGACAATAAATATATCACCACTTTCACAGTTATTATTTATATTATCGTCATCTCATTTGATCTCCTTTATTTACTATGTGAATAGATCTAATATTTTTCAGTCAGAGAAGGAGCTGAGACCCTTAATTTTACTGACATTCAGCTAGCTTTTTTGAGTCAGATACTGAGTAAATAACCAATCCTTGTCCAAAGTATATTTTATGGAAAGACATCTGGAAAGAGCTAAGGCAACTCAAATGATTAGAAAAGGAGATTTTACAAATGATTTTAAAATGTTTGGATACTTACAGTTTGATAGGGAATAAAGTTGACTGTTGGTGTTTTTTTACATTTGTTCTTTATGTTTGAAAATGTTTAAGCTGAGTTGTCATGCTTAATGTTTTTTTTTTTGCATTTGAATTGAGAACAGTGGCACTATTAATGTTTTTGGGTTTTTTTAACTGTTAATTGTCAGAAGGCTACCAATGCCCTTTAAACATGAAACCATTAAAAATCCATTGATGCTATTAAACTTTTATTCTTAACCCTAGTGGTCAGAATATTTTTCATCAATCCTATATATCATTTTTATGATACACAAAACAATGAAGTTGCCTTATTTGATTTATTTAAAATAAATTTGTCTTAAAGCTAACTTTATTTGTATACACCTATACCTAAAAATGTGTCCAAGGAGAGTACCTTATTGAAAATTAAATCATGTCTTATTCTAGCCTTTCTTCAATTTTTTTTTAACATAACAACTTAATAACGATGAATTCATACGCAGAAAAAATAACCTCACTGTCTACTAGTCGATTATGACTCAGCGACCCCATTAGGTTTCCAAGTCTGTAAATCTTTGTGGAAGTAGATTTGCCCATCTTCCTTCTGTGAAGTCTCTGATGGGTTTGAATCACGGATCTTCTGGTTAGCAGCCAAATGCCTTATCTACCACACCACTGGAGCTCCTTAATGATACATCAATCTTACTTAAAATCTTGTCTGTATACATACAGGGAGGAAACAAACATTTACAAATGGGAGCCAGATTTCTTTCTTTTTTTAAAAAAAAAAAAAAAAACTGCCTTTATGTCTTGCATTTAAAATGAAGTCCCTGATTTTTCTTATGAAATTTCTGAAGTAAGTGAGGCTTTGTAAATGAAGCTGTTTTATAAAATATTTTACAAACAGGATGCAACTGTAATTTGTGTCTGTGTTACCAATACTTTTTATAACTCAATGGTTTCTCCATTACAATCCGGTTAAGATTTCTAAATCATCTTCAGTGTAGTATCAAGTATATTTACCTCAGTAATGTCCTTCTAAAGTTAAATTTTGGTTCCATGTGGCCTTAATTTACTTTTCAATATATTTTTCTTTTAAACTTTTAAAGTTCTACTTAACAATGCACGTTATAAGATAACAGATTTTTTCTTTTTAAAATTAACTTGTAAAATTTTGATTAAAATCTACTTTATAGAATAATTACTTATAAAGCAATATTACTTTATTTATACTATAGAATAATTACTGATAAAGTATTTATCTGTAAATCTTTTGCCTAGATATTCCCATGTTGCCTCATGTCCAAAAGTATCTGAACTCTGTTCAGTATATAGAAGAACTCCAGAAGTTTGTGGAAGATGATAATTACAAGTAGGTTTGATCTTCAAAGGTGGTTTGTATAACTTTGTCCTGTCCTCTACACTTCCATCCACATTGTGTCATATAAATGCCATACAAGTGTCTAACACAGTGGTAAATTTGCAGTAGTAGAAATAATCACTTTATATCATCACAATATAATTGAGCCAATATACAAATATATATTCTTTCATTAAAATGTTTTTCAGTTTTCTCAAGTTGTTGAGAGCTAATGTTTGGTAATTATTATAGTGATTTAAATTTCTTCCTTTCCCCATATATTCAGATATTAAATCGTTACGAATATTTATCTCCTGATACACTGAAATGTAATGTAACAGTCTAAAATTAAGAAATTGTTCCTTGTTCGGTTATTTTTTGACACATCTTTGAGCTTACTTTCTGGTATTGAGAGAATATTGAACCTTCTCGCCTCTAGATAAAAGACTTATTTCCACAGTGTAGCACCATACTTCATTACTCTTTTTTGTATATCATAGCAAGTCCTTTGTTAAGAATTATTTTAAATCACTTTTAAAATCAATAAAATCCATTTCTTCCTCCCTGCCATTCACAGTACTGCCCAAGATGGTGGGGGATTTTTGAATTATTAACCCTTTTTCTCATTCAGTTGTATGGTATCTATCATAATTGCTATGTTTTTTCCAAAACGTGTGGCAATAAAGAAATTTATTTCTCTTGAGGCTTCTCATTTTTCTTTTTAGCTGCATTTCTTAAAGTTTTTTTTTTTTAACTTAGCTTTATTTTGCTAATTGTTTCCCAGCTTTAAAATTAAACTTTGTCTTCTGCAAATATTTTTTCTATTTAAAAATGTTATCAAAGTAAAAAGACTAGATTGTTTTTCAGAGTGAATATACCATATATATGTAGATACATATATGTTGTTGTTGTTGTTATGTGCCGTCGAGTCAAACCCGACTCATAGCGACCCCTCCTTGGGTTTCCAAGGCAGTATCACTACAGAAGTAGGATTGCCCAACCTTCCTTCTGAGGAGTGGCTGGTGGGTTTGAACCGCCAGCCGTCTGGTTAGCAGGCAAGTATAGTGTATAGTAATCAATATACACATTGATCTATCTTATCTCATATAGTAGTGAAGATCAGCTTCCCTGTTTCATAAGTTTCAGTAATTTTTAAAGAATTCTGCAGTACACAATTAATGCTAGTAAAAGTCTAGAAATTGTGAAAAATAACTACAAATATTTTTTTCCCAATATTAAATATATTACAGAAGCTCTCAATATATACTTAACTGGTTCTAAAATTTTATTAATGTTTGAAAATACCTTTATTATAATCTTCTCCCACACCATAATATTACCACTTTATTATTTCCATACCAAGTTTTATTTTACAAAAAGTCTTTACATGGTAGCTTATCTAAAAAAAATCTATGGAATAAGTGGATCAGCTTTAGGCTGGAGTTGTTTCATAAGTCTCTTGTTGCCTTAGATTGTAAGCTTCTTCAGTTTGATAGTCTGTATGTTATAGCTACCACTGTTTCTCACCATACCTTTCTAATTATTGGCATAGCACTTATGTAGAATAAACATACACGTTTTGTCTAAGGAAATATAGAAGATACTATTTTAAAATTCAGAATATGAGTAAGCTATTAAAAATTTCTTTATCTGGCTCAAGAAACTTACTGAATGTAAAAGATGTTACATTTTAACTATTAAATAGTAGTTCAGTTTAAGAAGTTTATGCACAATTCTAGAAGATGGTGAATTTTAATTACCATAGTAAAGTGTTTATTGACGATCATATTTACTTTGCTAAAAGGATAGATTTAGCCATTTCAGCCACTAAGTAATAATGTCTGTCTATAAACTGATATATTAAAGATATATTGTTATTGTGAGAAAGCTGATGCTGTTACTGATTTTTGTTTTCATGAGTAACTAGAAGCAGCACAACCTACCCATTATATTTTTTAAATCCAGGTAATCCCTGACTTAAACATGGGTCTCCCTTCTGACAGCTATCATAAGTCAGTTCTGATGTAAATTGAATACCTCATTTTTTTTTTTCAGTTTTCATTGTTACTGCGTTTTGTTATTAGTATCTTTATAAATCTGGCAGTCTTTTGAACAGTAAATCATAAAATTGAACATCTGTGAGTAAACGTCTGAAAATGATAGCATCAGTAGATTACACACTGCAACATATTATTAACTAATGTTAAGATATACTGGAGAGAGAAAAAAAAAAAAAAAGACAGTGCTAAGTGTGATCCCAGGAGCTCTGGTAGTATAGTGGTTAAAGCATTCAGCTGCTAACCAGAAGGTCAGTGGTTCAAACATACCAGTTGTTCCATGGGAGATAGATGAACTAGTCTGCTTCTGTAAAGATTTACATCCTTGGAAACCCTATGAGGCAGTTCTATTCTGCCCTGTAGGGTCGCTATGAGTCAGAATCCAGTCAATGGCAGTGGGTTTGGGGTTTTTTTGGAAGTGTGATTCGTTGTAACTCCAGTGAGTCCTAAGTTGGGGACTACTTATATTTATCAAGCTTTTGCTATAGGAGCACTGTGCTAATTACTGGGATTACAGTTTAATTGCAATCTAATGCAAAACATATCCACCAAATGGCCAATCATAAAATAGTTTAAACAGTGCTATATAGGGTTATGCCCTGAGCATTATGGGAACCTAGGTAAGAGGAGGCCTAAAAAGGTCTGGTTTGGTTTTGGAATCCCACTTTCAGCAGAGAAAGAACAGCTTCAGGAGATACAATCACCTGAGCTAGATCTTAGCAGGTGAGTAGAAGTTAGTCCCACATGAAGGGTAAAGAAAGGCATTCCACAAGAACGAATGAGCAAAGGATGGGGTGAGAAACTGTGTGTATGCATGGGGAACTACAAATTATTTGGTAGTGTTAAAACACTGGAGAGAATAGTTTTGGCTTTTTTCTTCCCACACCCTACCCCCCCCCAAAAAAAAGATGCAGTTGTGTTTCATAAACCTACATAATTAAACATGTTGAAAACTATTATTAGTTGTCTTCACAGTTCCAATTCATGGCAACCTCTAGAGCATTTTCAATTAAGAGCCATTGAAATTGTTAGGGGAAAAAATGGTTTTTACGATGAAAAATATTTAAATGAAAATGACGCTTCCCTTATTTCTGTATGCCAACTTCATCTGTTTAGTCAGCCAGTCTAGATAGAACAAGTTACATGCGTGTGCTTTAAGCACAATGAAAATCTGTCTAAATTATTTCATTTTAATGCTGAACATAGTATCTTTTCTCGTCAGCATCACTGTTAATTGTGTGGTGGTATGATGATACTGCACAAAGCTAATACCCTTGACTAGCCCTCACTTCTGTGCTTTTCAAGCTCCTTTTGCTATTTTTTTCTTAATACCGCTTTTCAGTTATTTGCAGCTACTGAAAGCATTGTGATTCACTCCACAACTCTTTTTATTCCTTTCTATTCCTTTCTTTGTTGGTGCTACATTAAGAAATTGTAGTTTTGCTTACTTCTTTGTCCCCTATAGAATGAGTAGAACTGCTCCTTAGGGTTTTCACAGCTGTAAATCTTTACAGAAGCAGATTGCCTCATTTTTCTCCCACAGAGCGGCTGGTGCATTTGAACTGACAGCCTTTTGGTTAGCAACAGAAAAACTTGGCAGTTCAAACCCACTAGCTGCTCTGTGGGAGAAATGAGGCAGTCTGCTTCTGTAAAGATTTACAGCCTCAGAAACTCCATGGAGCAGTTTTACTGTGTCCTGCAGGGTCGCAATGAGTTGGAGTCAACTCAGTGGTGGTGGACTTGTCTCCTAGACTGTAAGCTTCAGAAGCTTACATAGTGTCATAGGGACACTATGTCTGTCTTAGTCTCTAATATATTCACAGCACTGAGCATAATACCTAACACAAAATAGAAGTTCAGAAAATATCAAATCAGTGATTACAGCTTACATAATAAAAGTAGGTTCTGGATAATCATACATCTGTTTAGTATGTGAATTTTACATTGTCAAATAATCGGAATATAATCATATTACTTTATTCCTCAGTTATCAAAGAAATAATAAGTTAACTTGTAGTATATTTATCATTATGAATATCACTTGTACAGTTTTCATAAAAATTGCAGTTGATAGAATACTAAACAGTTTTTATTAATATTTAGACAAATGCTTAGTACTAGTAGGAGTCATGGACTACAGCAAAGTATTTTCTACCACTGCTTCAATCCTATTTTCTGAAATAATTTCCACTGATAGGAATGATAATCTCTTTTGCTGTGGAACTCAAAACTGGATATGTTATCTATCCTAAGTGGAACTAATAAACCAGTAAACTTTGACTTAGGTCAGAGTTTCACCAAGGCTAGAACCAACAACGTTTTTTATCTGTATAGATCTTTGTTTTGATAAGTTGAGTTTGTTGGTTCATTAGTTGGTTAGTTTTTAATAAGGTGATTTTTAAATTCTTAGTGCTACAGTAAAGTCAACCACCCATCTAGTAAAGATTCTTAAAAAGAATTTGTGTAATATACTAAATGTATGTATTAAATTTCCTGAATTTAAGTGTCAGATATCAATGGCCTCAAGTCAAATCACCTTTTAGTCATTTAACAAGTATCTTTAAAAATGTTGAATTGTTTGGCACCTTTAGGATAGCTTGGGGAGAGTTCTATGTTTTTAAATACAACTTCTTAAAGTTTTTTTCTGCCTAGTGGTAAGATTGGCTTTGAATGAAAAAGATAGAAGGCTTGACTATTCAGGAGTGCTCTTGAAGGAAAATATAGAGCTGAATATTCTATAAAACATGTTTTTAATTTTTTTGTGAGTGACAATATTATTTTGTCAAATATTAATAATTTTATATGTCTCATTTCTTTTTAAAATTCAGGCTTTCATTAAAGATAGAGCCAGGGACAAGCACACCGCGTTCTGCTGCTTCCAGGGAAGATTTAGTAGGTTAGTGCATAGTTTTCTTTTATTACCTGTTTGTAAAAATCAAGTGCCATTTCTCACACTAAAGTGTAAGGATCAGTTCAACTCCTTATCTGTTCCCACTCTGTTCCATTTCTGTTCTGACACCAACTGCTTAAGCAACAATTCCTCCTCTGACCCTAACCACCTAAAGTTATGTCTGACCTCAGAAATTAGAGGGCATAGTCCTTCAGACTGTGAACTCTGCCCAGAATCTCAGAGACCAGCCTCAGGTTGGAATTTCTCCCTCACTTCTTACCTGCTGGTTACAAATTAGGAGTTTTTCCACTATCCCTTCAGGATGCCAGCCCACCTCACTTCTGACTTGGCTGCCGCTACTTCTTTGGGTTTGGTAATTTGCCAAAGTGACTCATAGAACTCATGGAAAGTACTATACTTTTGTTTACACTTTTATTCTAGCAAAAAGGATACAAATGAAGAGAGACATACAGTGAAGTCTAGAGGGATTCCCAGTGTAGAGCTTCTATGTCCCAAAAAGGGATTTGCTACCCTCCCACCTAAATCAATTCCTTTCACCACCCAGGAAGCCCGTAGACCTTCCATGTCCAGAGCTTTCATTGTAGCTAATTACATAATTCAAAACCTAGTTCTCTTCCCTAAGATCAATGGATATCACATATTGGAGTGTGGTCAGCACCAACCTGCATCACCTCGTTAGTATAACCTGTGTCTTAGTTATGTAGTACTGCTGTAACAGAAATACCACAAGTAGAAATTCATTCTCTCATAGTCTAAACCAAAAAACCAAACTGTCTTCAAGTCAATGGCAACTCCTAGCGACCCCTCCTTGGGTTTCTGAAGTGGTATCTCTACAGAAGTAGATTGCCCAGTCTCCCTTTTGAGGAGTGGCTGGTATGTTTGATCCACCAGCCTTCTGCTTAGCTTTCATAGTCTAGGAGGTCAGAAATCCAAATTCAAGGCATCAACTCTAAGGGAAGACTTTGTCTGTCAACTCTGGGGGAAGGTCTTTGTCTCCTTTCAACATCTGTGAGCCCAACATTCCTTGGAAAGCTCAATGTGTCTTGGCATCAGTCTTCCCCTGAGTATAGTAGATTCTCAGCACAGAAACCCTGAGTCCAAAGGGTAGTACTTTCTGTTCCTACGTTTTCTTTCTCGGTAATAGTCAGGTCCCTCCTTCTCTACTCACTTCTATCTCCTTTTATCTCCTGTAAGATAAAAAAGTAATACAGGCCACAGCCCAGCGAAATTCCCCTTACACTGAATCAGGGCTCTCACCTGAGTAAGGGTATTGTACCCCTCCCTACTTCTATATAACTGATTGGCTGATCACATCAGATCATATTATAAGGGATTGTTGCATCGATCATAACTACCAATTTATATCATTATATAACTGCCAAACCATTGAGAATCATGGCTCAGCTGAGTTAACACGTATTTGGGGGGGATACAATTTAATCCACAACATTCCACACCCTTTGACCCCCCAAAATTCATGTCCTTGCCATATGTAAAACACTTTCACTTTATCATATCATCTCAGAAGTCTTAAATCATTTCCAAGTCCAAATTCCATACTGGAGCAAAATCCTTCTTCATCTCTGAATCTAGAATGTAAGTTGTCTGCTTCTAAAGTACAGTAGTGGAACAGGCACATGGTAGATATTTGGGAGAAATGAGGGAAAGTAGGGTTAATGGACACCAAGCAAGTCAAAAATCTAGCAGAACAATTTACATTGGGTCTCAAGGCTTGAAAATAATCCTCTGTTCTTTGAGACCATCTAGGCAGTGGCCCTACCTTCCAGAATACGGGTGCTGGCCACATTCTCTGAATCCTGGATGGCCAACACCCAGATGGAATTAGCCCTGGGATTCACTTCCATTTTTCAGGCCCACTGGGACAGCAGCTCCTCTTCTTCAGCTTTGGGCAGCCCCATTCTTCTGGCTCAGCTGGGTGGAGAACCCACACCCTCAGCCCCGTGGCCCTGCCCTTTGAGACCAGTGTAGCTCTGCTTCCTGTGTTCTTTGTCTCTTCAGGTTCTGCTACTTGGTTCCTTGACCTCTTGGCCCTTCAGACCTTTTGGGCAGGCCTGACCTCAGCCCTGCTCAGGCAAGTGTAACAAAACTTTTTAACTCTGCTAATAATAATGCAGAGACACCCCATTCAGCCAGTAAGCCTCAGCCCAAAGGCACTCAGCTGTCTTGCTTCATGGATCAGCAAGCTTAGCTCTGTTGACAAGTGCCCAGAGGCACCTCACTCCATCAGGAAGCCTTCTGCCTAAAAGCACTCAGCTCCCTTGCTCGGGGGGTCAGCCCCTGGTTCTGCTGCCACTGTTTCTCTGCCACTGCTTCTCGCCACATGTGCCATCTCCAGTATTAAAGCTCTCCTCACTAGTGGATGGCTTTTACTAATTTATTCACTCACAGTTTAAGAGGCTGGAAGTCCAAATTCCAAGGACCAGCTTTAGGGGAAGACTTTCTCTGTCAACTCTAGGAGAAGATCTTTGTCACCTTTCAACATCTGTGGGCCCTGCATCCCTTGGAGATCTCCCTATGTCTTGGCATCAGTCTTCCCCTGGGTCTAGGAGGTTGGTTCTCAATGTAGGGACGCTCGGTCTAAAGGATGTGCTCTACTCTCAGCTCTTTTTCCTTAGGGATAGTCAGACCCCCACCTTTTCTGCTTTAATCTCTCTCCTTTTATCTCTTAGAAGATAAAAGGAGATGCAGGCCACACCCCAGGGAAATTCCCTTACATCTTAAATCAGATCAGGGCTTTGACCTGAGTGGGGCTGCTGTATCCCACCCTAATCTGTGGCTGATCACGTCAGACCACATTATAGGGAACGGTTGCATTATTACATAACTGCCAAACCACTGAGAATCACAGTCCAGCCAAGTTGATGTGTTTTGGGATGACAAAATTCAGTCTATGACAACCTGTTAGGTGTGGTCTGGATGTCTCTAAGACATTTCAATCACCGAGTAAATTGCAAGATTTTAGAAGTTAGCTCTCAAGAACCAAGGATGAAGACTTGGATAAAGTTAACCCCATAGTATCTAACAATAAATCAGATAACCTAATAAGAAAGAATATACTCCAAAGTAAATAAATCAGTAAAACATAAAAAATTCTTTGTGGGATTAAAATCAGTCAATCCTTTCTATTTGATTGGTTTTTCCCTTGCTTGTTTTTTTAATCAAAAAGTTACTTCTAATTTTTCAGTGGTATACAAGCAAATATACTATCTAACCAAGGAAAATCGATGTAACAGAAAATGTGGATAAGGATTTATGAATAGTCTATTCATTTTATATATGTTGTTGTTGTTATGTGCTGTCGAGTTGCCCCCGACTCATAGCAACCCCGCAGTATCACTACTGAAGCAGATTGCCCAATCTTCCTTCCAAGGAGTGGCTGGTGGGTTTGAACCGCCAGCCTTCTGGTTAGCAGTCAGGTGCCTTAGGCACTACGCTACCAGAG
>NW_006921630.1:4478740-4483213 GCF_000298275.1 Orycteropus afer afer
TACACGGTCCGAGGCAGTAAGTGTTGATTCTACTAGAAATTTTTGTACTGTAAGTGGAAAATTCTACTGATTTGAATAACTAGAAAAAATTTTAGTGTCTTAATTTTTTTTTTTTCAATTTAATACTGGGTTAAGTACAGAAAATATCAAAAATAGTCATAGTCCCTTCACCTATTGTAATGTTGTACAATTAAAATAGCACTGGATAGAAAAATTGAAGAACAGGTAAGGGTGATAGTTGAACAATATGACAAACATAATTAATGTTACTGAACTATATCTATGATTATTGTTGAAATGGCAAATGTTTTGTTATATATTTGCCATAATTTACAAAACATCAGAAGAGGGTGCACACACACAGCTCTGAACTAGGACTCAGAAGACCTGGATGTCTTTGTTTTGTCTGTGATGTGAGATCCTAAGCAGATCTCCTCTAATTCTCCTTTCTCTGTAAATGGGGGAAATATTTGTACTGCTTGAGATAGAAATTAATGGATTTTGTATATCTAAGGAAGCGTGATGGTACAGTAGTTAAATACTCAGCTACTAACTAAAGAGTGGCTCAAAGTCACTAGCCGCTGGGTGGGAAAAAAGAAGAGGCAGTCTGCTTCCATAAAGATTACAGCCTTTTACTGCTGTCGAGTCGAATCCAACTCATAGCGACCCCTCCTTGGGTTTCCGAGGCAATATAAGAAATTTAAATATTTTAAAAAGAAGAGAAAAAAAATTACAGCCTTGGAAACTCTATGGGGTAGTTCTACTCTGTCTTACAGGGTTACTGTGAGTTGGAATCGACTCAATGGCAATGGGTTTTGTATGTCTTTTAATATAATATAATGGATATAATGGATTTTATATTTTAGGATTTAGAAGACGAGAGTTTTCTCATTCCCATTCAATTAAATAGAACTGACATTAATAATATCTTAAAACTTAAACTACCTTTTACATTTTGTATGAAAGAATTAGAAAAACAATCTTTTGAAACCGTTTGAAAATTTCTCTTTTTTTATTTAACCCTTAGGTCCTGAAGTAGGAGCATCTCCACAGAGTGGAAGAAAAAGTGTAGCAGCTGAAGGAGCCTTGCTACCACAGACACCTCCATCCCCACGGAATCTGATTCCACATGGCCATAGGAAGTGCCATAGCTTGGGTTATAAGTTAGCAATTTTTAATTTTATCTTCCATAGTCTTAAGTTATTTATAATTTAGTTTATGTTCTATTTACTTTATTAGGGTCTTTGCATAATTTTCTTGTATAAAGAGAGTCTTACTATGATTCTGTAAAATACCTTGTTTGCCTAAAAGTATTTATTTATTCCTTTACCTGAATTTGGAAATGAGCTTTTCCAACAGTATCTTCACAGTTAGGAAGATATATGAACATTACAGAGAGCTATCATAAGTAAATCTGGAAAGCAATGTGCCATTTTCCTTTTAAATTATAATCTTTATATCAAGACAGTCATTACTTATCTTAACCAAAATAAGTCATAAAAACTTAAGGTGTGTAAAAGTGTTCTCTTCATTCCTAAGCATAAAGAAAAACAAACTGTTTTTTTCTTTATTTTTAAAATATTTTCTATTTACATAAGATAGATATGGCCCTAAAACGGTTTCCCTAAACTTTCAGTTTAAGGCTTTCCTGGTAAAATCTGTGTCTTCATCAGTTTGAGAATTCAGACATAAGTTCAGTGTAGCATATAAATCTTTTATATCCTGAATCTTTATATAAAAGTATCTTTTATATCTGGAATTAGTAACAATGATGAAAAATATTAAATATATTTCTCTTTGTTTCAGTTTCATTCATAAAATGAACACAGCAGAGTTTAAGAGTGCAACGTTCCCAAATGCAGGGCCAAGACATCTGTTAGATGATAGTGTAATGGAGCCCCACGCACCATCTCGAGGCCAAGCTGAAAGTTCTACTCTTTCTAGTGGAATATCAATAGGTGAGAAATACCAATATGAGGGGGGTTCCATCTTACATAAAATGAGATTTTTAACGAAGCTTAGCTGAAAAATTTGATAAAAGCAAAGTAGCAATTAGATACAGGATCATCTTACTTATAGCTGCTGATACTGATAATTCATGATGGTTTTAAAAAGTTATTGATGTTTTTGAGTCATTAAGGGAATGCATTTGAGGAATAGTGGGAAAAGAACATAGACTGATTAAATTGGTTAACTGTATTATTTGAATGTATGAATGAGAAAAAAGGAGTCAAGTGTGATCCATGGCTTTGCTTTTGTTTTAATTAAGCAGCTAGATAGATGGTGATGTGATTTGCCAAGGTAGAAGAGACTAGAAGAGTATTCATTTGGAAGCATGTAAAGAGTGACAAGGCTAGGGAGTCAAGAGTTCTGTTTTGTACATGTTTAGTTCGTGTGGAGATGTCAGGTAGGTAGTTGGATGTATGAATATATAGCCCAGTGGACTAAGGTCTAGAGTGAAGATAAAAATAGGGGATGCTATTAGTCAGAATCAACTCAATAGCAATGGGTATATGTATATATATAGATAGATAGATAGTATTTCAAGCCGTGGGCCTGGCTGAAGTTATGTAAGGGAGAAAGTGTAAATAAATTAGAAGAAAACATTGTAATATTTAGAAATCAAATTAAATTGTTTAAAAAAAAAAAAAAAAAAAACATGAACCATCAAAGGACATTAAGGAGGGTCTGGTGAAATTTGAGAAAACTCCAGAGTGTGTAGATTTCACAGAAGACCAGTAGAAGTATTTCAAGGAGGAGGGAAGTGTTGATGAAGCAAATGTGAACCAAGAGAAGTAAAATGAATATGGTGAATGGACCTGTGGATTTGTCAAGATAAAAGTCATTGATGACCTTGACAAAAGTTGCTTCATAGAATAGTGAGGATAAAGCCCTGATTGGACTAGCTTTGAAAATGAGAGGTGTGGAATAGAGAAGCTGCTGCGAAGGGAGCCAAAAATTGGGCTGTATAAAGTGATGTAAGGTTAATAGAGAGGTTTGTTTGTTTTACTTCCGAAACTTTTTTTATTTGCTAAATCTTCTAGATGAGCACTGTTTAGAAAATACCTATACAAGCTATTTTTATTTTTAAAAAGAAAGAAAAGAGAAAAATACCTTCCTCTGTGATTAAGTTCCACACTGCTCAAGGTCTAAGCTTACTAAGGTTCGTTAATGTGATCATCCCAATATTGGCAAACAATCTAATAGATCCAAAAGAAAATTCATTTTCCTAAACATATTGATTCCCTTTACTCTTAAGAGTTCCAAACCCTGAAAATGAAATTGCTCTCCAGCTCTTCCACCTCATTCAGCAGTTGTTTATCCTGATGTTCCCCTTTTCATAAATGCAAATAATTAATTGATGACAATAAGGGTTTTAAAAAATTACCTGAAATACATCTCCATTAATGTAGTAATTGCGTGTGTATAATTATCAACCTCAACCTAAAAAATAATATGTTGTTGTTGTTGTTGTTATTTGCCATCGAGTCGGCCCCGACTCATAGCGACCCCTCCTTGGGTTTCCAAGGCAGTATCACTACGGAAGTAGGAATGCCCAACCTTCCTTCCGAGGAGTGGGTGGTGGGTTTGAACCACTAGCAGTCAAGTGCCTTAGGCACTATGCTACCAGACCTCCTAAAAAATAATATAGAGAAGAATTTTTCAAAAGAGAAAGGAAGTGCTTTTTTGCTTTTTTTCAATTAAAAATTGGTTGTACTTATGGAATCAGATATGTTACTTAACACAAAAAACAAAAATTTCTTTATAATTACAACTCTCAGTTAAGTATGTGGTATTTGGCTTTCCCTTCATAATAACCGTTATCTAATGGTAATTACTATTCTTTAAATGTGCTTTTAGTACCAGAATACCTGGTTACCTAGTTAACATTGTGAAGAATGGAAATTCCAGAACATTTTATTGTGCTCGTGAGGAACCTACATAGACCAAGAGGGTATCATTCAAATAGAACAAGAGGTTTACTGCATGGTTTAAAAGCAGGAAGGGCATGCATCAGGGTTGTATCCTTTCACCATACTTACTCAATCTGCATGCTGAGCAAATAAACCAAGAAGCTGAACTATATGAAGAAGAATGTAGCATCAGGACTAGAAGAAGACTCATTAACAACCTGCAGTATGCAGATGACACCACCTTGCTTGCTGAAAATGAACATGTCTTGAAGCACTTACTGGTAAAGATCAAAGACTCTAGTCTTCACTACGGATTACACTGCAACATAAAACAAAAATCCTCACAACTGGGCCAATAAGCAACTTTCACAATAAATGGAGAAAAGATTGAAGTTGTCAAAGATTTCATTTTACTTGGCTCCACAGTCAACACCCGTGGAAGCAGTAGTCAAGAAATCAGACGTCAGAACTATACAGTTTCTCAAGGAAAATTTAGGCTCAAACTTAAGGGCCCTAATATTTGGTATAAATAGACTACCAAGCATAATTCAAAATGCAC
>NW_006921630.1:4484528-4527472 GCF_000298275.1 Orycteropus afer afer
AAAAAAAAAAAAAAAGAAATCAGACGTCATATTGCACTGAGCAAATGTGCTGTGAAGGACCTCTTTAGAGTGTTAAAGAGCAAAGATGTCGCTTTGAAGACTAAGGTGCGCCTAACCCAAGCCATGATATTTTGAGTCACCTCATATGCGTGTGAAAACCAGACAATGAATAAGGAAGGCCAAAGAAGAATTGATGCCTTTGAATTGTAATGTTGGCAAAGAATACTGAAAATATCATGGACTGCCAGAAGAACAAACAAATCTTTCCTGGAAGAAGTACACCCAGAATGCTCCGTAGAAGCAAGAATGGCCAGACTTCCTCTCATCTACTTTGGTCATGTTGTCAGAAGTGACCATTCCCTGGAGAAAGATACCATGTTTGGTAAAGTAGGGGGCCAGTGGAAAAGGGGAAGACCCTCAACAACATGGATTGGCAGAGTGGCTGCAGCGATGGGCTCAAGCATAGCAAGGATTGTGAGGATAGTGCAGGACCCAGCATTGTCCATTCTGTTGTACGTAGGTCACTATGAGTCAGAATCAACTCGACAGCACCTAAGAACAACAGTTATTCGTTTTAGGTAGTGCCTCAGTTTGGAGACCTTTCTCCTTTAGAGCAGGAGTACACTGTTTGAATTTTCAGCTTTGTAATTACTTTTTAGTTCTTCTTGGATGTTTAAGTAGATAAGTGTTAAAATTGTTGCATCCTTGTTTTAAAATTAAGATTTTTGTTTTAAAGTTTTAACATTTTGAAAAGAGAGTAAGTATAACTATAAGATGGTAGCATTAAAACTGCTAATACACAAGTTTTTAATCACAAAAGTTTTTTTCCCATAGCTGTAGTTCATACATACAGTATTAACTACTGTGCAATGAAGGCTTTGAGAAAGTACTCTGGGAAAATTAATCCTTAGGACAGTGGCCTCAGATATTTTCTAATGTGGTGTATGCATTCTAGACAACCTAGAGTAGTCTTGCCTAGCAAAGGTGCACACATCTACTCTGAGCTCAGTGCTTCTTGGAATATTTTCTACATATGAGTCATACTAATTATGTTTAAATTTTCAGTCTTACCATATAATGCTATAAATCAAAAGATAATCTACCATCATTCACCCTCCCAACACACATACACACCTCAAAAAATTCCTTCAGTAATTGTTACCACAGTTCTTCCAAGGATGTACATAACTATATACACAGGAGAAGGGTTAATCCGTTACATATAATGAATAGCTTGGGGCATTACTGTTTATTCTCTCATAGAGCCCCAGCTGTAAAAGTCTGATGGACAATTCAACTTAATACATAAAGGACATATCAGTCATCTCAGTTTAATCAAGAGTCAGAATTATATTTGACATAAGTTTTAAAGTCATTTCATGCTATTTTGAACTTTCCAAATTTATTCCCGCAATTTTTTCTCCAGCTAATTTAAAACTCTCTATTTGAGATCAATTTAACTAATGTTCTGGCCAAGGAGAAAGTTTTTACATTGTGATAGTGCTGTTTTTTGTTTGCTTTAATTTAAGGATTCCATCCTCTTCTATCTTATCTCCAAAGGCAAAGAACTGAATTTCATTATTACATCAAGCTTTTTACTCCTAAGGCAGAAATAGTTTTCACAAAGAATAAAAAGAGAATATATGTGCCATGAACCTCTAAAAACAGGACCTCTGGTGGTGTAGTGCCTAAGGCATTTGACTGCTAACCAGAAGGCTGGTGGTTCAAACCCACCAGCCACTCCTCGGGTGGAAGGTTGGGCAATCTACTTCCATAGTGATACCGCCTTGGAAACCCAAGGAGGAGGTCACTTTGAGTCAAAATCGACTATATGGAAATAAGTTTGGGGTTTTGTTTTTTTTTTGTATAGTGATGTTAGCATGGTGCCTAAGGCATTTGAGTGCTAACCAGAAGCCTACTGATTCAAACCCACCAGCCAGTCCTCAGATGAAAGGTTGGACAATCTACTTCCCTAGTGATACCACGTTGGTCTTAAACTGTGATAGACTTAATAAAGAAATACTCTGTGCTTATGTGGATTTTCTGGTGGTAGAAAAAATTCTTTATTAACATAATGAATTTGAGCTGTGAGTAGACATGTAAAACATATTTATGCTATTTTCTTGTTACTTTAAGTCATCTTGTCCACTATATTCTAGTGTATTACAAAATAAATCTAGCAGCAATAGTATTAGAATGAAGAATTAGTATGTGGAATGAAGAATTAGTATGTTTATTTTATGAGCACAGATTAGAGGACTTATTTTTAAAACATAAAATGCAAACAGGTAAAATAATTATAGAATAACTCTTGATTTTAGGTAGCAGTGATGGTTCTGAACTAAGTGAAGAGACTTCCTGGCCTGCTTTTGAAAGGTAAGAGAAATTACCCCTTTACATTTTCTCTGAGTTTATTTTGTCTATTTTTAAGTATATGGTAATGTGAATATTAAGAGAGAATTTTTATGACATATCCTCAAGGGACTGTTTGTGATTCCTACTGGTAGTAGAAATCAGAATTTGATCTTTGAGTCTGTAATTGTAAATAAAGAAAATGATTGCTTGACGGGATCTTATGTATATATATTCATTTAATGGCTTGACACATAATGTATTGGGTTTAGTATATCTTAAATTGTTATTTTAAAATAATAAGAATCAATCATAGTCAACATGCCTACGTATGTATTAAAAAGTATAATTATTTCTCTAATTTTGGTTTATTTAAGTCATTTTTTAAGGCAGTTAGTGGTACAATCAACTTCATTTTCTACTGCCTTTTCAAGGGCAAAATGACTTAGTAATTCATAAATTAGAAGAAAAGCTTGAAGATTGCATTTAAATTGTAATAAACTCAAATAAATTTGCATAGCATAAATAGATTTTTTTACTGTAATATTTTATAAGTCATGCCCCCCTTCTCATTTCCCTGTTGCTATAGCTTTAAATCTGTCATCTGCCTGCAGCAAATAACATGACTGTTGAACTTCAGGTATAAGATCTTTTTAAAAATGTAGCTAAACACTTGGGACCATAGTGGCAGGGGCCATCAAGCACAATTGGCATAACATACTACACAGAAACATTGTTCTACCTCCTACTTAGGCGAGTAGCGACTGGGATCTTAAAAGCTTACAAGCAGCCATCTAGATGCAACAATGGGTCTCTCCTCGTACAGAGCAAAGAAGAATGAAGAAAACCAAAGATTCATGGAAACAATTAGTCCTAGAGACTGGTACACCATGCAATCCACAGCCTATACGACTATGAGACCAGAAGAACTAGATGGTGCCCGGCTACCATGATCAACCACTCGGAGGGGGATCTATGTAGGAGATCCTGGATAGAGAGGGAGAAAAATGTGGAACAAAACTCAAAATCATTTGGGGGAAAAAAAGGGGGGGAGACCAGGTTTGCTGGTCTGATAGAGCCTGGTGGAACCAGAGACTATGGCCCCTAACTGCCCTTCAGATCCAGAATTGAACCCACACCTGTGGCTGACAGCCAAACAAAAGACAGGCATATGAGTTGAACATGTACTTGAGGTAGATACACTCCTTGGAGAGATCAATCATGAGAGAAAGAAGAGCTATTTATGCACAGGGAGACAGTTCAGGGGGCAGGAATACATGGAGGGATGGACACAGGGAAGAGGTAACTATCTAGAGGAAGTGGGAGGGCAGCTGTTACATTGTGGTAAATTGTAGTCAATGTCATGAGACAAAGTGTATGTGAACTGCTGTATGGAAAGTGAATTTGCTCTGTAAACTTTCACCCAAATCACAATTAAAAAAACAAAAAAAATGTAGCCAAACAACACAAACTATTTTAATCTACTGAATGTCCATTTGGATTCTTATATGATCTCTATTTCAGTTCTGCCATTTCAAATTTGACTGGTAACCAAAATAATTGCTCTAACAAAGCAACTAAATTTCAAAGCGACAAGAATGTCATTTATATTGAATTTTAAATGTCGTATTAAAACTGATGAGGTTGATATTTAGTTACCTAATCCCTACCAGTCACTTTTTAATAGAAAACACATCCTAAACTATATATTTGAATTCATTTTATGCAGTATAAATAGAAAATTAGACCTTTGTTCTTGATGAAACTTCATAAAAATTTCTCACCATTTTGTGATTAAGATTTTATTTGTAAGTTGTATTTCTATGTACTTTTAATCCTTTCTATTCTAATTATCAGTGTTCCCAAGTTTTATTCTCTTTTGATTTGGGTTTTTTTTTAACAACTTGTCTTTGCATCTCTTCCAAACATTACTTTCAATCTCTTTATTTGGCTTTACCTGAAATGGAAAAAACACACAGCTGCCTCTGCCATGCTATCTGCGTTTATGCAAATTGTCTTAGTTCTCCACCCCACCCCACCCCTCACTAGAAAGAGCATAATACATTCAGATGCTAATTATAGAATATATTGTACTTTTAGATGAAATGTAGTGATTCACAGAATTGTTTATCAGATTACTAGAATTGTAAGTGAGTAACCAGAATGGTGTTATGTTAAATAATCTGTTCTCATCCCAGCACGTTACTTACACGACAACAACAGTAATTAGTGGTGGTACCTTCACATCTCAAAACAATATTTTTCTCTTAAGACAAATGTTTTGCAGACATTTGCAGCTAAAAATCTACTCTATTTGTACCAAGTTTAAATCAGTGGCTCTTGGAAAATTTTGAGAGCATTTAAATTAATGCCACTAAGCAAGGTTCAGACATGAAATAATAAAAAGTGAATAAAGAACTAGGATTTAAAAACACTCTGTGAACTTGAAACTCTGAATGTTAAACATGCCAATTTTTGTTCTTACTTCCTTGTAAATAGAGAGACATCAAATATGTTATGGCTTAAGTTGCTAAAACAATGTTTTTTGTTTTAAATAGCATTTATCAACAGTGCTACTTTTGGCTTTTCCCAGACAAAGAAGTTCAGTATTTTTGTGTATGTGTGTGTGTTTCCTTTTTAAGCATTACATACCATTTTTTAAATGTTAACTCATACCCTTTTTATAATTTATTGGCTTTGTCAGTTGATGAAGAAATAAAATTGTGCCTCTTTTTTTTCAGTTCATCTTTTATTAGTTGTCTTTGATTTAATATAAAGCATAAGGAGGAAAATAAAGTGTTTGTGCCACACTAGTTTTAAATTTACAGATCATACTGCTTTTTAGGTGTCTTCATAGGGATGTAAGGAGCTCTAGTGGCACTGTGGTTAAAGCATTGAGCTGCTAACCAAGTGATTGGTGGTTAGAACCCACCAGCTGTTCCATACGAGAAAGATGAGGCAGTCTGCTTCTATAAAGATTTACAATTTTGGAAACCCCCTGGGACAGTTCTGCTCTGTCCTGTAGGGGTCACTATGAGTCAGAATCAACTCGATAGCAATGGGTTTGGTTTGGATCATAGGGTCGTGTAACAAAAACGAATGATACAAGTCAGGGATCATAATTAATCTGGAATCCAAAGAGTGGAATAGAAAGAAAATAAGTTTTTAAGTATTTTTCAGGTTTTGGTAACACTTGGTTATTATAAATTACTCTTTGATTCTTTTAGCAGAGTAAATGTATATATAAGTGTATGGTAGTGCTGGATACCTAAGTGTTTCTAGAGTAAGTAGTAGAAGAAAACATTTTGACTCCTGTGCTGCATGCTTTAAGAAAGAAAGAAAGGAGCAATCACTGTCCTTTTGTAAGATTTAGAAAATTGTATTACACGAAGAAATACTGTTCTCTAGGTACTGATGATGATTGTGTGAATAAAAGTATATGTAATATATACAATTTATAATGGAATCCAACAGGAACAGATTATACCATTCTCTCGGCTCGGTGACAAGAGTGGCACGAAATGGCTATCGAAGCCACATGAAGGCCAGCAGGTACAATTCCCCTGCATTCAGGGGTCACAGAACTCCCTCCTGGTGTTGGTGATTGGCTTACATGGGTGTGGTCTGACATTAGTTCTGTTCTTTTCCAACTAATTCCTTTAAAAAAATAAATAAAATGCCCAGGAAAACTCGCTTTCCAAGTTATATAGAGGATAAAATTGAACTATTCTTTCTGATCCACAGAGCTCATTGCTAAAATTTGCATCTTCATGTCAGATTTTTTAAATGCTTCCAAGTCAAAAACTTTTTAACTGTGTAGTTCTTTTTAATTCTGCAAGTTTTTGGATGAGCAATATAAAAATTAGCTTGTTATTCATAAGGCTGAAATCAAAGCATTTTCTTTGCTAAGGAATCTACATTTATTATGTATCTGATAATGTACCTGATAAACTGCAGGTCCTGAATTTAGACAGGTCTACTGATATTTGTGCATTTAAACTCATGTTCATTCAATTATTTATTCATTCATTCTCATTAAACCAAGTTTCTTTGTGCAGTATATTAGCTGTGGAAGAAGAAAAGGATGGTAGATTGGTTGAGGTGTATGTAGTTAACTATTCACAATTAAACCAAATATCAAACTTTTGAAGTGAACTTTATGTTACTTTGATGGTGTCTGATCTCCTTGTGTCTACTCCCTGTATGTAAATAGCTCTAACATGCAATTTCTAGTGGTTTCTAGACTTTAAGTCACTCTGAAGACACCTAAATGCATAAAGGGATAAACTGACAAACTTTCATCTTTCTTTGCTGTTGTAGGAATGCTGCAGTGCATGTTCCACCAAAAACTAATCAGTTTTTAACAGTGTATTTTAATCAGCACATACAAAAATCATTCTTGTTTTAAATATAGGATCTTAAATAAATTGGAGAAAGATACTAAAATGTTTGGTTATTTTGTATGATTTTTTTAAGATGTATGAAAAGGAAATCTTGACCTTTGGAGTTATTCTTTTCTTGGGGCACTGTTATTCTATAAACAAGCACTTATGGGTTGTTGATGTTGTTATGTGCCGTCAAGTGACCAGACTCATAGCGACCCTTCCTTGGGTTTCCGAGGCTGTATCACTACGGAAGTAGATTGCCCCATCTTCCTTCTGAGGAGTGGCTGGTGGTGGATTAGTTGTCATTAAAAGTTCTTGCAGAAAGCCAAGCTTTTTAGTCTGTTGTTACTGCTTTTTATTACTTTTTTCAGCTATTTTAGAATTAAATTAAGCATTTTTTTTCTTTTTTCCTTTTGTGAGCTTCTGCTATTTTTATTTTCAGTTTGATGTACTTAAATACTTTTAACAATTAGAATCCACATCTTTCTTTACCAGGACTGATAGTTTCTAATGGGGAAAAAAAGTTTCAACAGTGATGCAGTCTGGCATGTTAAGAAGAAGAAGAAAACTTAAATTCTTAATTTAATCTTTACTAAAGTGAATTACTCTATTCTTTCTAAATTACACTTGTTCAAATTTGTAACGAAGTGATTTTTTTTGACCATCTGCTGGCTTTAATAACTTCCTAATTAACTTGTGACAGCTTAACAATTTCAGATCAATAAACCATTATAATTGTCTTCTCAGCACTGAATAAAATAACAGTTTTAAAATTAAGGATAATTACATTTTATTTAAGTACTTACTTGATGACTACTACAGATAAAAGCTCTTATATGTTCTTTTCTTCATTTCATTATTTATAGTTCTGCAGAATCAGAAGATTTGGCAGTACATTTATATCCAGGAGCTGTTACTATTCAAGGTGTTCTCAGGAGAAAAACTTTGTTAAAAGAAGGCAAAAAGCCTACAGTAAGATTTCATTATACTATATTTTAACACACGTCTAAGAAAAAATATAAATGTATAAAACCGATTGCCATCAAGTCCCTTCCAATTCAAATGACCCTATAGGACAAAGTAGAACTGCCCTATAGTGTTTCCAAGGCTATAAATCTTTACGGAAGCAGCTGCCACATCTTTCTTGTGTGGAGTGGCTGGTGGGTTCAAACCACTGACCTTTCAGTTAACATCCTAGTGCTTAACCGTTGCACCACACTGACTCCTTTATAAATACATAGAGCCATTGAAAAAAAAAAATAAAAGCAATTGAAATAAAACTGGATATAAGAGACTTGAAATAATTTAAAATACACGTTTGCCTCACCATATTTTTCAATTTAAAATGTTGTTATCCCTGCCATGAAAATTTCCACTAAATTGTACATTAAGGTATAAAACTGTTTCTTAGACAGCCCTGAAGGTTTAGACTGTTAAGAGGTATTTTAATGATAACTTTGGGGAAAATAGAGAATGGAGGAGACTAACAACCCTGAAGAAATGGAATTGCACCGATTTTGTCTTACCAGGTTTAAGTTTTTTCCTAAATCTCTTATATAGGTAGATTTTTGGGTGGTGTAAATGGTTTACACTTAGCCACTAACCTAAAGGTTGTGGTTTAGACCCACCCCAGAGACCTACAGAAGAAAGGCCTGGTGAACTGCTTCCCTAAAAGATTACAGCCAAGAAAACCCTACAGAACACTTCTACTGTATAACGTAAACCATGAGTTGGAATCGGCTCTGTGATGACAGGTTTGGTTTTTATTTTTGGTAATGTACGGGTTTTTTTTAACTGCATAAAATAGACTGCAGATATTAAATATCCTACAAGCCATAACTGTATTTAAAAAGAACTTTAGTGGAACAAAGTTTTTCGTATGTAACATAAAAATGTGTTCTTCCTCAAACTGGTACAGTACTTTGACTACTAAAAAAAGAAGGTGGTTTTGTTTTTTGGTTCCCTCAGGTAATATTATAGTTTATCTAATTTGGAATATAAAAACTTTTACTTATACCTACACCTTATATACCCAAAACTAAACCTAATGCCATCAAGTTAATTCCAACTCACAGTGACCCTTTAGGACAGAGTAGAACTGCCCCATAGGGTTTCTAAGACTGTAAATCTTTATAGAAGCAGATTGCCACATCTTTCTCCCACAGAGCAGCTGATGAATTCAAATCACTAACCTTTTGGTTAGCAGCTGAATGCTTTAACAACTATGCTACCAGAGCTCCACAGCTTATATAAGGGCTTCTTAAAATGTAAAAGTGGTTTATATCTAAGTAATCTGATTTTCCTATTTGTATTACAAACTGCAGCAACATTCAGTCAAGAGACTACACTAGGCTGGCTAGTGGCTAGTGAACTAAGAACAGCATGTCAGTTGAAGAATAGCACACATCTCTTGTGTGCCAGGTAATAGACACAGAACAATTGAAAAAAAAAATGTTGAGGCAAAATACCTACCTCATAGAGATTGCTTTCCAATGAAGAGAAATGGAGAATAAACTCTTAAATAAAGTAATGGGATGAAGAGTAATGAAATTAGGAGGCATGCCATTATAAAAAAGCATTTAAGCTGAGATGTAAGTGAGGAGGGTGAGTTAGCTGTGTAACATCACAGGGAAGAGTGTTCATTGCTTGATGATACATTGGATGGGATACATGAGAGAAAACGTGGAAATGATGATAATGTTTGGGTTTTTGGAACTGAGCTGGGTAGATGTTAGGGATATTTATTGAAATAATGAAAGATTTTTTTTTGTGTTGTTCATGAGGGTTAGTCTTGGCCAAGTTCACCTTGGTATGGTTTCTAGACAGTCAAGTGCACATGTCAGTTTAGCTCTTGAAAGAATGCAGTTTTAAGAGCTGAACAGAGAGGTGATGGCCAGGGATAAGAGATGTGGGAGTCATTGTCATACAGTTAGTATTTGAAGCTGGGACTGGACGAGAGCTCTGTAGTATGTAGAGGTCTGTTACAAGAAGAGTTTAGAGGGAAAATAAAGAGCTGTTAACACAGAAGCCAAGCAGTGAAGTATTTCAAGAAGTAAGGACTGCTCAGTTGTTCAGATGCTCCTGAAAACTTGCGTATGTTGAGGACAGAGGACCACTGACAGTCATCGGTGACCCTGACAACAACAGTTTCAGCTTGAAAGCCTTACTGAAGTAAGTTGAGAAAATGGGCAAAATAGAAATAAAGTCAAGAATTAGCAGTTGTGCTATAAAAAGAGCAGGAAAATTCCATGGTGTCTGGGGAGTGAGCTGATGGGTCAAGGGAAGAATTTTTTAAAATGGGGGTAGTATTAAGTAAGGTCCGGTTGTATAGTAGTAGAGGGAAAGAAATTGAGATGCAGTGGAAGTGAGTTAATTACAGAAGGAAATTCCTTGAGAAAGTTAGAAATAGGAATGTAGGACATAGAAGGAGACTTTTGAGTTTGTCCTTACAGAGAAGCAGGGTTAACTATTCTGTTGTAGCAGTGAGGAAGGCTGTGTGTGTGTTGTGAGTTCACAAACAGGTATTTGGATGGAAATGATGCTGAGAAAATGAGGTATAGTACTCATCAGATTGCATACCTGGGAAGTATGCAGTGAGATCCTTGTGGAGGGTGGGATATTAGAAATTTAAGGATAGAGGAGAAGGTGTGAAGTAGTGAAATAATTGCGAGTTGTGAAATAATTCCCTGGAGAAGGATGTCATGCTTGGTAAGGTGGAGGGTTGATGAAAGAGGGGAAGGCCTTCAATGAGATGAATTGACATGGTGGCTGCGACAATGGGCTCAAGTATATAGCAGGGATCATGGATCTGGCGCAGGATCGGGCAGTGTTTCGTTCCACTGTGCATGGGGTCGCTATGAGTCGGAAACGACTTGACAGCACCTAACAACAACAATAATATGGTACCATGTAATCAGGTGGTTAGATTTAACTAGGGTTAGGGCCTTAGAAGAATGGGACAAAGGGATTAAAGTATTTGGAAGAGAATGATGTTAGTGTTGGACCATGGGATTTAGGCTAGATACAGAGGAAAGAGAAGGGGAGAACCATGGGGTGGGGTAAGAAATACTAAATAATATTACAAGTGATAGAATTCTTGATGTAACCAAGAATTACCTGAATGAGAGTACTAGAATATATTAGCAGGAATAGTATCATTTTCAGCTAATATAATTAGATTTCAGAAGTCTGAGGTTTGATCAAGGAGCCCTGGTGGCACAGTGGTTAAGCACTGCTAACCAAAAGGTCAGCAGTTCAAAGACACCAGCTGTTCCACAGAAGAAAGATGTGGCAGTCTGTTTTTATAAAGATTAGAGCCTTGGAAACCCTGTCAGGCAGTTTCTACTCTGTCACATGTGGTCAATATGAGTCAGCATCAACTTGATGGCAGTGGGTAATGGGTATGGGTTGACCATTGGATGGCTAAAGTGGAGTTGGCACTAAGACAGTGAAGAAAGTGAAAGGTCAGTTGCATTTTATTAGTATATTCATGTTTTTGTCTTCTGCAGGTAGCATCTTGGACAAAATATTGGGCAGCTTTGTGTGGGACACAACTTTTTTACTACGCTGCCAAATCGCTAAAGGCTACAGAAAGAAAACATGTAAGTATTACACCTCTAAATTGTTAGCGTCATTTTACAACCTCTTCATGTTGTAAAGAAGGTGGTCCTGATAGGATGTGTTTTGGGGATCATGTTTTGTTTTCATATTCTAAACCATTAGGTCTTACATCTAATTCTTGTATGAATAGTGTGAGTTTTAGTCGGTATGGCCATTCCAAGGAAGGAAACCTTTTACATTTTTTGAAGTTTCTTTTTTAAATGGTGTTTTTCCACTGAAGATGTCAAAACTGCACATTCTGAATGTCTGTGTTGACATCAAAGCCTTCCCTGACCTGCGTTTCTGGTTCAGAACATGCCTCAAAACTATTACCTTGGAGTCTCAGTTTTTAATCTGTAACATGTGAAAATTTAGGGCCAACATCTAGAGTTTCTTTCCACCTCAAAGTCTGATACCATGATTTTCCCAACAATGGGCAGTCACAATAATAGTTACTATAGTCAGCAGTCAGCTTTCTTGTGTTTCGTATTACTTAAAAGAAGTTTCTCAGTTTTCTTTTTCCTAAATATAGACGTTTCTCATAAATCTTTTTATCTGCTGTTTTATTTTTATAAATTTTTATAAAGTTTCTGAAAGGAATGGTAATTTGTTTCTATGTTGTCTTAATAAAATGCTTTTCAGAGGAACGTCATTTCTAAGTCATGTATTTTGGGGAAAATATTTAGGTGGTTTAAAATTTACTGAGGAAATGTAAGCTACTAAAGAAAACATGTCAAGTTGTTGAATAGAAAACCAGCCTGTTCTGTAAATTTTCACCCAAATCGCAATTAAAAAAAAAGATAAAATAAAAATATTTTTAAAAAGTAAATCCTTTTTCTACTTACACGTTACCCAAACAACACTGCTGTGTAATTCAGAGACGCTCTTGTTTATTTTACAGTCTTATTTCTTTAATCAAACCAAAGGTACAGAAGAGAACGTTTTTTGTTTAAATGAATGTAAGAAGGTACAATAGGCAACCTCAGAACTGTTTACTCCATTCTGGACAGCATCCCCCTTCTTCCTGTCAGCTGTACCCACAGCCCATCATTGTCCTGAATTTCAACTTAATCTTTTTTTTTTCCTCAAGTTTTACCATATGTTTTCTTAAACAATACATTGTTTCATGTTTTAACTGGAATCATACATATATATATTCTCAAGCACTGGCTTTTTTGCTATTTTGGTACAGTTTTATAGATAACTCTTTCATTGAAGCAAAGGATCCATCCGTTCTGTGAATGTTTGTTTTTTGTCTTCTAGACAAGTTGACTATAATGCAATACAATTACTTAGATTAGTTTCATTATAACACTTTGTAGAGTGATTGGGAGCTCTGGTAGCATAGTGGCTAAGGCAACTTGACTGCTAACCAGAAGGCTGGTGGTTCAAACCCACCAGCCACTCCTCGGAAGGAAGATGGGGCAATCTACTTCCGTAGTGATACTGCCTCGGAAACCCAAGGAGGGGTCGCTATGAGTCGGGCCGACTCCACGCCACATAACAACATTGTAGGAGCTCTGGTGGCACAATGGTTAAGTGCTCATCTGCTGACCAAATGGTTGTGGTTTGAACCCACCAGCTCCTTGGGAGAAAAGACTTGATAATCTGCTTCCATAAAGACCATAGCCTAGGAAACCCTGTGGGACAGTTCTGCTCTGTCATAGAGTCGCCATGAGTCAAAATTGACTCACGAGCACACAGTAAACAAAATAGTACTGGGGGATAAAAGGTTGATATAATAAATCTTATATAAAGCAAATAATTTTCCATATCACCTCTTTTGAAATACTTGTTGACTGGACTTCATTTAGTCAACTAATATAAAGAAGTAGTTATTCAACTATTAGGTATATCTGTGCAGGGAGGAGTGTGCCCAAGACCATGTCTATGGATGGCAGACAGTGGTTCTACAAGTGTATATGTATGTTCTGTAAGAATTCCCAAGTATATAGTAGAGCTGACGAGGGACAAGGTTGTAGTCACTTCTTGGCCATAGCCAGTTACCCAGAGGGAGCGAGTAGTTGGACCTTTGGGCTCAGGACCATAGTCTCAGGGGACATCAAGCTCACTGGTATAATATAGTACACAGAAACATTGTTCCACATCCTACTTTGGCGAGTAGCAACTGGGATCTTAAAAGCTTGCAAGCCGCCATCTAAATGCAACAATGGGTCTCTCTCCTCATCCAGAGCATAAAAGAATGAAGAAAATCAATACTTGGAAACAGTTAGTCCAAGAGACTGGTACACCATGTGATCTTTAGCCTATACGACTACGAAGCCAGAAGAGCTAGATGGTGCTTAGCTACCACTGTCAACCCTTGGAGGGGGATCTATGTAGGAGATTCTGGATAGAGTGGGAGAACAATGTGGAACAAAAAGCTCAAAATTATTTTAAAGAAAAAAAAGGACCAAGTTTGCTGGTCTGATAGAGCCTGGCAGAACCACTGAGACTATGGCCCCTAGCTCCCCTTTGGGTCTGGAATTAAACCCACTCCTGTGGCTTCCAGCCAAACAAAAGACAGGCATATCAGCTGAACATTTACATTAGGTAGATACACTCCTTGGCGAGATCAGTCATGGGAGAATAGAAGGGCTGTGTATGCACAGGAAGACAACTTGGGGGGCAGGAATGCATGGAGGAAGGACACAGAGAAGAGGTAACTATGGGGAGGAAATGGAAGGGGAGCTGTTGCATTGTGGGGAATTTCAGTCAGTGCCATGAGACAAAGAGTATGTGGGCTGCTGTATGGAAAGTGAATTTGCTCTGTAAACTTTCACCCAAATCACAATAAAAAAAAATTTTAGAAAAGAAGTAGTTATTTA
Source organism: Orycteropus afer afer (assembly GCF_000298275.1). NCBI lineage: Eukaryota > Metazoa > Chordata > Mammalia > Tubulidentata > Orycteropodidae > Orycteropus > Orycteropus afer. Next base: position 4,498,693 of record NW_006921630.1, read on the forward strand.
AAATTAAATTTTTTGTTTTGTTTTTCCTAGCTATAATTAGAAAGAGGCCAAATTAGAGAAGTTTTAAGATAAGTGACTTTGTCATCTAATCCATATGTTAAATAATTCTTTGTACATGACGTTGGTGTTTGACATATAGGTAATTGCTAACATGATAGTTTGGGTTTTTAATTATGTAAGGTTTCTGATAAATAATTCATATTAAGTGTTTAGAAATTACAGTATAGGAGGTCATAAGGAAATCAGCTGTGGATGCCAAGGAAATGGACTGTACTTCTCATCTTTTCTGGTTAAAGCTATAAAGATTAAAGAAAGAATTACAAGGGCAGAATAGAGGGTGTAGAAGCAGGACTATGTTTATATTTATTGTCAGGTAGAGATAGAAATAAAACCAATGAAGGAACAGAAATGTTTTCGAAGTTAAAATTTAAAAAAAAAAAAATTGGAAGAAAAGATTTGCTATGTATAAGCAGCAAAGAATTAAAATCTATTATATAAACACAGCATCACCTATATTATGATTTTGCCCAAATATGTGACCTGAACCTAACCATGAGGAAACAGCCAAATGCAGATTGTAGGACATTCTAAAGACAGCTGGTCTGAAATTCCTAAAAATGGCAGAGGCGGGTGGGGCGGTGGGGGACTCAGGAGGACTGTTCTAGATTAAGAGATTGAAGAGGCTTGGCAACCAAATGCAGTATATACCTTTGTTAAATCCTGGAATTAAAAATAAAATTGTCCCATCATTGGGATAGTTGAGGAAGTTTTAATAAGGTCTTTATATGATTTTGTCTGAGATTTCTTGGGTATCATAATTATATTGTGGTTATGTAGGAATATATTCTTATTCTTAGGAGATATGTGCTGAAGTATTTAAGGGTCAGTGTCCTGTCTACAACTTGAATTTAAATGTTAAGAGAGGTCAAATAAATGCGGGGAAGAAAAATACATGAAGGGTATTTGGGTAATCATTGTAGTAGTCTTTTAACTTCTCTGTAGTTTGAACTTTTTCAAAATAAAAAGCTGGAGGCAAAAAAGAAAAATCACTATGAAACTATACCTGTACAGGTATGTGTCACTTAACAACCACTTAGGCAGTCCAGCTGTATACACACCCATGGTCCCATAAGGTCTTTTTAGTTTTGAGGGAAAGTAGCTCTCCTTTTGTTTATTATTTCTCCATAATGGTTATAAAGGGAGCTCTGGTAGTGTAGTGCCTTAGGCTGGTGGTTCAAACCCACCAGCCACTCCTTTGGAAGGAAGGTTGGGCAGTCTACTTCCATGGTGATACCGCCTTGGAAACCTGAGGGGTCGCTATGAGTCAGGTCTGACTCGACAGCACATAACAGCAACAACAATGGTTATAAAGACCCCAAACCCCATAGTGAACCCCATAGGGCTCCAGGGCACATCCCAGTGCTTGTGGCACCTCCTTCCCCTCCTCCTGTCTTCATTTACCCACCCAGGAGCCATGCAGCCTTCCCCTCTGAGCATAGGGTGGCACCTGTTGGGGCTTCTCCACTCCTGCCATGAGCACTGGTGTTACAGGCCAGGCCTGGGACACATGCAGGCTCACGGTTCTGGGCAGTGGCTGCACATGATCAGGAAGCAGCTTTACCAGCAGCAGCCGCCAGGGCCACCACCACCAGCTGCCGTCTTGGTACTACATCCCCAATCCTCACAGCCACCTCTGTGCAAACCCTCCTCTGCACACTTCATTGCACCCCACGCTTGTTATTGCCAGGCTTTTAAATTTTGGCTAAACTGCTAAGCATGAAATGGTATCTCTGGATTATAATTTCCATACCCCTCATTGCTTAATGAGGTTGAGGATTTTTGTGTGCTTATCGGTCATTGATTTCTTCTGTGAAATGCCTTTATACATATTTTGCCTGTTCTTCTGTTTGATGGTGTATTTTTGCTACTAATTGGTAAAAATTCTTTAGATACTAACCTATTACCAGTTATGAGTTACGCATATCTTTTTCCAGATTATTAAGACTTATCTTTTCATTTTCTTTATGGTGTCTTTCAATAAAAACTACTTAATTTTAAAGTAATAAAACTTTTTTCCCCCTTGTTTATGGATATTACTTTCTGAGTTATGTTTTTTTAAAAAAATCCTTCTGTAACTTGAGATCTTTAAGATATTTTCATTATCTATTAATAGTTTTGCATTTTGCTTTAAAGTCTATCTGGAATTAGGCGTATGTGTAGTGTAAAATAGACATCCATTTTCATGATTTTTCTGTGCAGATAATTCATCCTTCACTGGTTTGTAGAGCCTGCTCTTGTCATGTTGATTTGCAACTATATGCATGGATTCCTTTCCAGATTTCTCTTGCTTTATTGGTCTTTGCCTGTCTCAGTAGTTCACAGACTCATCACAGTAGCTTTATAGTCTTGATGTGTAGCAAGCCAAGTCCCGCCAGTTCTTCTTCAGACGTATCTTGACTATTTTTAGTCCTCTGACCTTATAAATTTGAGAGTCAACTTCTAAAGTTCCACCTAAAACTCTATTAGAATGTTTATAGAAACGATGCACTTCATAGATCAATTAGGGAGAATTAACATCTTTACCACATTGCACCTTTTTCTTCATTTCATAGTATTTCTCCATTGATTTGGGTCTTTTCTAATGTCTTTTAACTAAGGGTCATACTTTTTTACATGTTTTGTGTTTGACATTAAAAGAATGAGAATTCTTTATTTGTTGTTACGTGCCATCGAGTCATCTCCAACTCACAGCGACCTTATGTACAACAGAATGAAACACTGCGTGATCCTGTGCCAGCCTTATGATCCCTGCTATACCTGAGCCCATTGCTGCAGCCACTGTGTCAATCCATCTCGCTGAGGGCCTTCCCCTTTTTCATTGACTCTCCCCCTTACCAAGCATGACAGCCTTTTCCAGAGAATGGTCCTATCTAACAATATGACCAAAGTAGGTGAGGCCATTCTCTCTTCCAAGGAGCATTCCAGCTGCAATGCGAATTCTAGAACACTTCATTGTTCTCAGGCAGAACCTCTTCATGGGTCAAGAAGCAGTTGTTTGAGTAGAACAAGGGGATAGTCCGTGGAAAAGGTATGCAGCAAGGTTGTATCTTTTTACCTTACTTATTCACTCTGTATATCGAACACATGATTCAAGAAACTAGTCTATGGAAAAAAGAATGTGGCATCAGGATTGGTAGAAGACTTGTTAACAACCTGTGATACGCAGATGACACAGCCTTGCTTACCAAAAATATGAAGATAACTTGAAGCCCTTACTAATGAAGGTTAAAGACTACAGCCTTCGGTATGAAGTATGCGTTAATGTGAAGAAACATGAAGAAGATGATAATCCTAACAACTGGACCAATAAACATCATGATAAATGGAGAAACAAAAATTGAAGTTGTCAGCAGTTTCATTCTACTTGGATCAATAATCAGTGTTCATGGAAGCAGCAGTCAAGAAATCAAATGATGTATTATTACATTAGGCAGATCTGCTGCAGAAGACCTCTCTAAAGGTTTAAAAAGCAGACACTTCACTTTGATGACTTAGGTGCACCTGGCCCAAGCCGTGGTCTTTTTTACTTACCTCATGCATGAGAAAGCTGAACCATGAAAAAGGAAGACAAGAAAAATCGATGCCTTCAAGTTCTGGTGTTGATGAAGAATATTGACTACACTGTGACCTGTCAGAAGAACAAACCAGTCTTAGAAGAAGTACAACCAGAATGCTCCTTAGAAGCAAGGATGGCAAAACTTGGCCCACTTACTTTGGACACAGCATCAGGAAAGACTAATCTCTGGAAAAGGATGTCATTTTTAGTAAAGTAGAAGGTCATCAAAAATGAGAAGGAAATCTTCAGTGACAAAGATCGACACAGTCGCCACAACAGTAAGCTCCAGCATACCAACACATGAAGTCGGCGTAAGACCAGAGAACGTTTTATTCTGTCTTTGTATAGAATTACAGCTGACTTTTATATTGATCTTGTTCCACCCATCTTGAAAATCTTTCTTTTATTAACCCAGTAGGTTTTGGTGAGTGTTCTGTGTATGTAATAAGATCATCTGTGAATAACTGCATTTTCATTTCTTCCTCACCTTTTACTTTGTTGTTGTTGTCTTCCTGAACCAAGTCTTCCAGTTCACTGTTGAATGGAGGTAGCAATGGTGGGCGTTCTAGTCCTGATGCTGATTTTGACATATTTTTAGCATTTTACCCTTCAGTATGTTTACTGCAGGGGATTTCTTCTCTGTTTTGTTTTTGTATAGATTTAGGTTTTTTGTTTTGTTTTTTGATAGATATTCTGGTGGCATAGTACCTAAGGCACTGGACTGCTAACCAGAAGGCTGGCGGTTCAAACCCACCAGCCACTCCTTGGAAGGAAGGTTGGACGATCTACTTCCATAGTGATACCACCTCAGAAACCCAAGAAGGGGTTGCTGTGAGTCGGATCTGACTCAATGGCAGAGAGTTTGATTTTGGTTTTATTCTTTATTAAAGAAATTCCTATCCATTTTTACTTGTCTAAGTTCTTATCACAATGTGTTACATTGTAGCTTTTTTTTTTTTTTAGATGATCATCTCGTTTTCTCCTTTACTCTGTTAATAGGGTGATTTATCCAGACACTTGCTGGTTTATTCAGTCATCAGGTTTAAGATATCAACTCTATTAAAATGTGTATTTCCCATGAAGTAGCACAGTAACTCAGTGGGGAAAAAAAGATGAATTTATCAGATTCACTAAAAGATCATGCTCTTTAGGAATGAAGAATAGGACAGTTAGGTTTTGATGATGAAATATCTGGAAAATAGAATACTACCTAAGGAGGGCTTGTCTAGATGGAATTTAGTAGTAAAAGGCCCTGGGCAGAGTTGAACCAGCATGAATTCCCACATCTCATCTCTCATTAGGAGAAACTGCTGAAGCTTAATTTTTCCTTAATATGAGCCATTAATGTTGTGTTTCCATTAATTATCCTTTTTCCTCTCAGTTCAAATCAACATCAAACAAGAACGTGTCTGTGGTAGGATGGATGGTGATGATGGCTGATGACCCAGAACATCCAGATCTCTTCTTGCTGACTGACTCTGAGAAAGGTGAATTGTTAGAGTAACTGGGGTTTAAGGAATTGCTTATACATAACTTTTGATAAGCCAGAGTCTAGTTTAACTGGGATATTCTATATCAGGAGTGTTTGTATAGTTTCATCTTTTGGGAAAATATGTCACATAATACATTTTAATGATACCTTAAATTCTTTAGAGTTTATTTTCTTTACTACATGGGAATAAACTTGAAAATTAAAAGCCCAAATAATCCCTTGAAAGCTAACCAAAAGAGGGAGAGAAGGAGAGAGAGAAGAAGGAAATGAAGTTGACACGCCATAGGCCACAATTATTTTAAAATCTCAGAGATTTGTCATATATGTACTAATCTGGTGGCAGTGTTTAAAGCTTAAGCTGCTGACCAGAAAGGTCAGCATTTCAAACCCACTAGTTGCTTCACTTGACTGCTAACCCGAAGGCTGGCGGTTCAAACCCACCAGCCAGTCCTCGGAAGGAAGGTTGGGCAATCCTACTTCCGTAGTGATACTGCCTCCGAAACCCAAGGAGGGGTCGCTATGAGTTGGGGCCGACTCGACGGCAAATAACAACAACAAGAAGTTGCTTCACAGGAGAAGGATGTGGCAGTCTGCTTCCGTAAAGGTTTGTAGGCTTGGAAACCCTAACGGGCAGTTCCATTCTGTTATATAGAGTCTCTACAAGTCGGAATCAACTTGATGGCAGTATTTTTTGGGGAAGGGTTTTCATTTATACCCTGAATTATATTATTCTTAAGTTCTGAGTATGGCAGAAGTTATTTTTAATTAAATTAATTGGTTATTTGATATCAGTCACTTTCCAAATAAATACAGTTCTAATACTTGCCATACAATATATGTAGACATTTATGAATTAAATTATTGGCAGTTGACCGTAGGAGTTTGCTTATAAAGTAGATAAGAGAATTTGGAGGGTTGGCTGTATACAATCATACCTTCTCACACTACCTGAGCCTGTAGTGGGTACCTGAGCCTGTAGTGGGTACCTGAGGCAGTCCATCAGAAAGGATCCTTGAGCAACTGCTACTCTTCTTCCTAACTGCCAGCTGTTGACAAGCACCACACAGGAAGCCAGAAGGAAATTCTTTCACATCTGCCCAGAATCCACTCTACACTAACTCCAACTCATAACTGAAATGAAATGTCACTACTGTTTATTGACTATACTTTCATTTCTGTTTATTTAAATGCTATTTTGTGTACTACTTTTAGGAAGATACAGGGATCTTGGTGGTGCAGTGCCTAAGGCATTTGACTACCAACCAGAAGGTTGGTGGTTCAGACTCACCAGCCACTCCGTGGAAGAAAGATTCGGCAGTCTTGCTTCCGCGTTGGAAACCCAATGGGGGTCACTATGAATTGGAATCACTAGGCAATCAGTTTGGTTTTTTAGCTTTAGGAAGATAGAGTATGTTAAGTAAAGACTTAAGTAAGGAAATATGTTAGATATGGAAGAGAAACACCAGCACTGTCTTGTTTTGAGAATAAATAAATTTATTTACAGATTAAGGACACTTTTCTCTATATTCTGAATTTAAAACTCCAATGCTGCAAAATCCCAAAGGCATTATTGATAAAGTTCCATTTTAAAAAGATATCATTTTCATTGGGTTTAATTAACACATTCTTTGTTTTCCTTAGGATGCTTAACAGAACTATTTTGTTGTAGCAAGGCTATTTATTGGGTCTATTACTGGTGGTCTTTTTGCAGGAGAAGGGAAAATGGACAAATGGCAACTGTGGCCTGCTTATTCGTAGATAGTCCTTTTATTCAGACCTAATGTCTGCATCTGAGTTCAGTAAGCAAAATAATGTTACTTGGATAAATTAAACATTTGGTGAAGGAAAAAAAATGCTTCTGAAAGTGAAAAATTTCTTTGACTATTAGCATCTCAAAGAAAAAATCTATGGTGTCCAAATATGGTCAGGCTCTTCATCCATTGAATGCAATTAAAGGGAAGAGAGTAGAATTTTTTAAGACCTGGGAAATAAAAAGACTTTAGGTCTTCTTTGCAGCATTACTTACAATAGCTAAAAGGTAGAGAGAACCCAGATGTCCATCAGCAGATGACTGGAGGAACACAATGTGGTCTATACATATTCTGCCATAAAGAGAAATAAAGTTCTGATACGTGCTACAATGTGGATGGACCTTGAAAGCATTATGCTGAGTAGAATAAATCAGACACAAAAGAGCAAATAAGCTATCATCCCACTTACATGAAGTATCTAGAATAAACAGATACATAAACACAGAAGTTTATTAGAGGTTACCAAGGGCTGTATTGTTATGTGCCGTCGAGTCAGACTCGACTCATAGCGACCCCTCCTTGGGTTTCCGAGGCAGTATCACTACGGAAGTAGATTGCCTCATCTTCCTTCCGAGGAGGGGCTGGTGGATTTGAACCGCCAGCCTTCTGGTTAGCAGTCAAGCGCCTTAGGCACTATGCTACCAGAGCTCCCCAACAACAATAACAACAACAAGGGCTGGGAGGAGGAGGAATGGGGAATAACTGCCTAAAGGGTACTGAGTGTCTGTTTGGGGTGATGAGAAACTTGGAAATGAATAATGTTGATGGATGCACATCATGCTGGATGTAGTGTCACTGAATTAGACACTTGGCAAATACCTTGTTATGTCTATTTTACCACAATATTTTTTAATTTAGAGCAGCCTATAGTATAAATCCTTTCTTTGCTCAGTTTATTGCCTTCTCACCTTAATACATATAACCATAAATCATTATCATTGAATTAGAGGCAGTATAAACCAAAAAACCCTGAACCAATTGCTGTCAAGTCAGTTGCAACCCATAGCAATATTACAGGGTACAGTAGATCTTCCTCAGAGGGTTTCTAAGGCTCTAATGTTTATCGAAGCAGACTGCCACATCTTTCTCCCACAGAGTAGCTGGTGAGTTTGAACCACTGACTTTTCAGTTGGCAGATGAGCGCTTTAATCACTGTGCCACTTAGGGATTCTTACGGATGATATAGGAGCTATTAAATACACAAAACACAGATGAATTTCTCATATTCTACAAGGGAAAGAAATGCTGTCTTAGATTTCCCTGTAGAGCCATCCACAGATCTGGAAATTTGTAATAACCTTGACAAATGTAACTGAAAATGTTGTTGAAATTGATAGTAATTCAATCCTTGTTGTTGAGTGCCACTGAGTCAATTCCAACTCATAGCAACCCCATAGGACAAGAGTAGAACTGCCCCATAGGGCTTTCTCGGCTGTAATCTCTATGGGAGCAGACTGCCAGGTCTTTCTCCACCGGAGCTGCTGGGTGGGTTCAGACCTCCAACAATTTCATTAGAAGTTGAGGGCTTACTTGTTTGCAGCACTCGAGTTCTTTCATTAATCCTTAGTCATGTTAAATAGCTGTTTAAATGTCAAAACATACTAAAGCATTTTGGCATGTAGAAACGTAAATTAACACTAGTTTTTAAATTGATTTACATCTCTTCTAATTCATAAACAGCAAAATGGTGACTTTCTGGGGAAAAAAAAAACAGTAACGTGAATTTGTTTGCATAGGGGACTCTTTGTATTGGAAAATCAGGAGAACACTAGTGGTTTATATTGCTTTTTGATATTTGTCAGGATTATTCTATCATAGTCCAATTTTTTTTTTTTATTTCTCCTTTGTTTTTGATAATTTTAGGGAACTCATATAAGTTTCAGGCTGGCAGTCGGATGAATGCAATGCTGTGGTTTAAGCATTTGAGTGCAGCCTGCCAAAGTAACAAACAACAGGTGAGCATCTCTCTTAGTCCTCAGAAGAATCTATAATATATCTTAAAAGATTCCAAAGAGAAGTCAGTGAAATACTTTTCTGAATGAACTGGGCAAAGAGTAGTGTTTTTATTATTATTGACAGTAGGCAAGAAGACATGAAGTGTGCATTGTAGTGAGGAGCAAGACAATAAACAACATACAATTTCAAGTAGTAAAAACTATATAAAGAAAATAAAACAATAATGTGATACAGAGTGATGAGAATAGATCCAGCTTTCAATAAAGGAGGAGGAGATGGCATTGACCTGAAGGACTAGCACCAGCCATATGAAAATAGGAGGATGCCAGTTCCAGGTAGAGGGAACGGAGAATGCAAAGGTGCTGAGGCTGGAAAAAGCTTAAGGTATTCAGAACAGAGTAATATAGCCAGTGTTGGTAGAATGTGGTGAGAGGCTAGGGAGTATAATATCAGAAGAGGTAAACACTAGATGGCTCTTCAGTAAAAACTATTGTGATTCATCTTTACTTGTTCTAAGGTGCTCTGGTGGCACAGTGCCTGAGGGATTTGACTACTAACAAGAAGGACAGTGGTTCAAACCCACCAGCTGCTCTGCAGAAAGAAAATTGGGCAATCTACTTCTGTAAAAATTTACTGCCTTGGAAACCCAGTGGGGGTCACTATGGGTCAGAATTGACTAGTTGACAGTTAGTTTTGTTTGTTTGTTTTTACTTGTTCTAATTACCATTTGATATGGCTTCCCATGGTTACAGTGAAATTAGAAACCATTTTGATCTTTGGTTTGTTTTTATTTTACTGAAACAAACATGGTGTTATTTAGAGACTTTCAGCTCCAAAGGAGAAGGAATCTCTAGTGTTGTTTTCCCAAAACCTTGTTGCACGGTTAGAATTGAACCCACAAATTTGTAAAGCAGACAGACATACATTAAACAGAACTGTAGTTATGGAAATTCTATAGACTTTTTGTAGAACCAAGTTTTAGTTGAACATACTTGAAAATCATTGGCTTAGGGTATTAATGATAGCTAATACTGCATAAAATGATATAGAAGTATTTTTCATTCTACAATATTCTTAGGATCTAAGTTATTACCCTTTTCTTTAATAAACGAAACTCTAAGGCTCAGAGAAGCTAAATGATTTGTTTCAGGGTTGGAGAAGTGAAAAATGGTTGGCTCGGGACCCGACTCTGATACCTTCATCCTTTAAATCCATTCTTTCTAAATATCGTTGAAATAGACTTAGTTTGCTCGTAATTTTGTTATTTCATATGTATATATATCAAATAAATATGAAAGACTGATAGCAGTATTTGGTACCATTTTAAGCAACCTTCATAAAGGAGATGAAAAAATGCCATAGAGTACAGATTACTGTCTTATCCTTGTCACGTTAGTGTCTAGGGCAGAATGAAGGAAACAGACCTTCTTTTGCCTGCACTAATCCTTTCTGGAGTCACCTCTATGCTATACATTCTCTTTAAATGCAGCTTAAAGTATTAAGTGTCTTTTAAAAAAAAAAAAAAGAAGAAGAAGAAAAACCTCAGATTTCAAAATATATCTAGGGTAGTATATGAACACCAGCATACGATTCAGTTTTCTTAAACTTTGAAAGCCATATAGACAAGAGAAATTGCTGAGGAAAAAAAAAAAAAATATATATATATATATATATATATATATGTGTGTGTGTGTATTATAATAAAATATTTGGGTAGTAAGGAAATTAAAAAAAGATTCCGTTTCTTTTGCTCTTTAGTGGACCTTCTTGCTGAATCAGCCAACCACTAGTCTTTTCATCTGCTTGCGTGTTTGTTTCTATACTTGAAAAATCAGAGTAAAAGCAAATTTATAAATAGATGTGGTAAAATTTGAAACACGTTAGACTCTGTTTGTCATCATATCTGCCTGTCTGTATTTATGCTTCATCTCCCTTCACCCCAGAATGCACTGAGAAGACTCAGCAACACATTAAACGACGTTCAAGTAACATAGAAGAAAGTGAAGCTCTTACTTTATTTCAAAATGAGTTTTTTCTCACCAGACCCAGAAATTTATACTTTAAATTAGTTTGAGCATTTGTATTTTGTTTGATTTATAATTCAGTTATGGTTATATTGTTGAACAGAATTTTTCATTGAGAAGCTGATGCATGTAAGAGATGCATTTTTTTGAGTATCATAGGTTTTCAGAAAAAGATGAAAGTGTGAGAACATTAAACTATCTTAAAAGACAAGGAGAAGACCATGTACATATAAATGTCTTTACCAGCACAACTATGGAAAGCTGGTATTAAGGATAAAGAGTGTTTTCTTTAACAAAGTGAAACCTTTAGACTTTGACTAGAAGATTTATTAGCTAATTTTAAAAAAAAAAAACATTCATATTTCAAAATTATTATTATTATTGAATTTCAGACTTTAAAAATCAAATTATATTTGATTTACTCTATAAATAGTAAGTTAATCTATAGCCTATTGATTTTTGAGGTTATAAAATGTCAGATCTGAATTTATCTAGTTTTATTCTTTTGCATTTGTATTCATAATGACTTCACAAAGAAGTTCTTAGTATCTGTGCTGGATTTAGAACATTTACATGTTAGAATTTACTGTAACAGATATAATGAGGAAAATAAACAATGACAGGCGTGTTTCTCTGGAATCTCCCCCTGCCAGAGGCATACCTAATGCTCTGCGCATTCATTCATTCATTCATTCATTCAGTAAACATCATCTGAGCCCCGGAGTCCATTTGCTAGAGAGAGAGAGAGAGTATTAACCTAGCTCAGTGGTTTTTCTCTCTGAAATGTTCTGGGGTATTCATTTATTCATAAATTATTGAAGTGTCTTCTATCAAATTTAGGTCAGAGAGATTTTAACATTTGGGGTTGCCTAAATGACAAGGAAAGATAAGAACTATTACTTGAAAAGTAGTGGTTTAAACACTCTTGGTTTGTGATCCCTATATCTCATAGGTTCCTACAAACTTGATGACATTTGAGTAAAAGAAGAAAGGTGAACTGTTGCTCTACAGTGAGAGTGAGGACCTGAAGGAGTGCCAGCTATAGACTGATCCTGCGCCACGAAGGAGCCCACAGGTTCCAGCTAAGCCTTTGGAGTTCTGAACCAAAAAGCACTAATTTCAGGGAATGAAGTGAGAACAAATTAGAGTTGCAAAATGAACTGCCATTGACCATGCTTCTTATCTCTGAATTGACCTGTGGATACCACTGCCTTAAAAGAATGAAAGGAGAACCAACATGAAACACCAAATAGTGTGTGTGAATCCTCTGGCGGTGCTGTGCTTGGAATAGATGATAGCTACTTTGCATTTCTTTTAACTTTCTACTACATTTTGGAGGGGGGAATTGCCTTTTTTTTAGATATACTTCAAAAAAGAAAAATCTATTTCTTCTGGGCTACATCAGGAGCTGGTTTTGGACTGGCGTGTAGAGATACTTTAACTTTGTAGGGATCATACCAGCAACCCACCTGAAAGGTGTGTTTCGCTTCTGGTCTGGAGTCTCACTCATTTTCTCACAGCCCAAGTGTGCAACGTTAATAATGTGAGTTGTTGGGGTTTGTTTGAGGTTTAGGAGTTTGCTTGTTTTGTTTTGTTTTGGGAGGTTTTTACAAAAACAAACACTAAACTTCTGAAATTGCCTCTGTGCAGGGAACATTGTTTCCCACAGAGGACACAAAGGCCACGTGTTTGTATGGCAGCCACTTTAAAAGTGGTGGTCTCTAACAGGCTTTCAAGTTTAATCTTTTATATGATTCATTGTTGGGCCATGGATCTGCTTACTAGAGAGAATGGCAGCCCCAACTTAAACTTTCCTGGGAAGGTTTTATGAAAAATTACATTTTTCAAGGTGAGCCCATCTCTCAGGCCCAAGGGGATTTTTATCATTGAAGTGACATACTGACATTTTGTCAGGATATTTTCTTTCACAGTATTTAGTGTGCACAATGCCAGAGATATGTTTTTTTATTATTCATTTGCATTGTTTTTGTTCCATATGAGATGCAGGATCACATTCGTTTGAAAGAGATTCCACATACTGTATGTATGGATCTTGTTGTAAGACATACAAAATAATTTTTAAAAGGAAAAAAGTGTGAAAGCTTTGAGATTCTGGGGATTTTTAAGTATCAACTGTTTCCTTCTTATGTAACTTACGCTTTGTGACAAAACATTTTTCTGCAAACTGACTACAGGCCCCTGCCATGAAACCCTATTTTCTCAGTAGTTGAGCAAGCAATTTTGTGAGAGCTTACCTTTACAGTAGTGCATTTAATTTCCAAAACAAACAAACTATGAATTACCCAAAATGGCATGAAGGTGGGATATCTTAGAATTTTAACAAAAAATGGCATGTGAACAAAGGTTACGTGTTGGATGTCACAACCTCATGAGGCATCATAAGTTTTAGCAGCAGCCCAGAGTAAGAAATACTTTTTGACAGATATCTTCTAATAATTTAGGCCTCATATAAAAAGAATTTCTCACATTTGTATTCTTAGAGAATTTTATACTTTTTTATCGTAAAGTATTTTGCCCTTAAGTCTATGAAATCTAAATAGAAAATATTACCTACACAATAATTAGCTAAAAATCCATTCAAAGAAATATAGAAGAGCTTTTTTTTTTTTTTTCTGAGTTAAGTTTTTTTAGTTTGGTTTTCTGTTTGGAAAAGATATGAGTTAAAATACGTATCTTATATCACAGTTAGAAATACCATGATTTCTGGTTTTGTGGAAGGTGACAGGGTGTATGGGCTGGGAGAGGGCAAAAAGTTACCTGTGTAGAATGCGTTTTCAGTTACTGAACCCCCAAGCTTAACCCACGTTGGGTGCATAGAAGGACGCCGTCTGAGTGGCCAGCAGTATTACTGTGTAGACCTTGCACATCTGACTTTGCTTTGCATTTTTTTAAATTCTTTGTTTATTTCTCTTCAAAAATAAGCATTTTAACAGTGTATGTGCTTTTTAAAAGATATTGTAGATGAGAACCCTGTGGATTTTTTTATTATTATTATTTTGTTTGTCATAAATAAGCTAAAGTGGGTATGTTCTAGGTTAACCATTTCTGTGGAGATAAGCAACTGGAAGTCAGAGCCTGACATCACACAGTTTTGCCAAAGAGAGAGAGCTAAGCTGGAAGATGTGTTTGGTTTTTTTGTTTGTTTGTTTGTTTTTCTCCCAGCTCTAAACATTAATGGATGCTTGCCTAGTAGATTTGGCCACTAGTTCTCTGTCGATAGAGTTGTGGCCTCTGAGTGATTGATAACTCTTCACATAAGGTGCAATAGAAGTTGTTGTTTTTCTGTCTTCAAATTATTCTATTCAAAAGATCAGTCATTGTTTAAGACTATATTTAGCATTTAAAACTAATTGAAACCTGTAAGAGAAGCCAAAATTAAAACCGTGTAGGTGAATTTTTCATCTCTAACTTACCTGATGATAATTCAAACAAAGAAAGTACAGTACCAAAATACATTAAATATTTAAGTAATTTATTAATGGGAAGGTGAGTTTACTTTCCTCTTAGAGTCTGTCCTCAGTTGCAAATTAGTGACTTAGCAGTTCAAAAATTCCATCAATAATAAGTGTATTTATTTCCCTCCTAGCCAAGAGGAGGAACTCATTAGAAATTCAATTACAATTTAAAGTTCAGTGGCTTTATGATTTGTGTAATGACTGGCTTGTATAAGGCCTAGAATAGTAGTATGTAATATTAGCAGAATACAATTGGAAGTGCACCTCATTTAACAATTTATTTGAACCTGGAGGCTTATTTGTCATTTGGAAATAACATCAGTTTTTAAATGTCACTCTGAAAATAGTGATGTGATGACCTTCCTGAGCAGCAGATACACTTCTGTGCCCCACAATGTTTAGGCTCTGCTTAGTTTTCAGAATACTATTTTTACTGTAACCTCCAAACTCTTAAGAATTGAAAAAGAACTATCAAACACACCTTCTTTTGTTTTCTTCACTATGTAAATATTATTTGTGTAAACATTACAAAAAGGGATCCAAACAGTTTAGTTTGAGAAATGTTTTTTCTCCCTAGGCATGTGTTTCTATGGGTGGAAAATGCCATATGACCGTTGTACTGTTGTGGTATTGGAGCTTTCTGTATATCAAAGAATCAAGATACTGACAACTGCAGGTTTTTATAAGTAGATATATTTTTCTTTTAGAAGATTTTTAAAGGAGTCCTAGGAGGGGGAGCCCTATTACATATATAGAAGGGAAAACCATGAGAAAATGTTTACAGTCTCTAGTGAATGCAGTCTGTTGGTTGAAACTGGGCCCCTCTAAGAGCATCCTGTCAGCCTCTTAGAATACTTAGAACTCACCTGACCAGATGACATGACCATAAGTCTGTCTTTTTTTTTTTTTTTTTGAGGTTAAATCTATAAGCTATATTATACCTTTACTACTGAAAACAAGACTATAGGGCAGACATCATATTAATTGGAAATCAATAACCATAGTGAAGTTACTTCATTAACCTTTTTAAAGAATATGCCCACTCTTGATTTCTGTCCTGTTTGGAGGCACATTCCTTTACAGCTGGTTCCTAAGCCACCACATTATCTTCTCCTGTAAACAAGAGGTCCTAGTGTTGGTTGACAGCCGGTGCTCTTTACTAAAAGAAATCCTTTGCTTCAAAAGCTTTTAAAATCATTGGATCCCTTTTTGAAAATTAAGATGAACTTGACAGTGTCCCAGTGGAACAGTAGTACCACTATTGCATGAATAGACAATATAAAGCAAGTGGTGAGGCTTGTCAAACTTGTTCAGTGACATTTTAAGGTTTGCTTTTATTTTTTTGTCTCTTTTTTTATATTACTTCTTGCAAACAGAAGTTTTACAACCAGAGTGGTATTCTGTTTGTTTTTTTTTTTCTAAGCTTTGAAATACAAAAATTATTCATTAAATCACATTGATGATGAATTCTTTTCCATGTAAAGTCAACCTTTTCACAGCAATTTAAGTACTTGTTGGTTTTGCTCCCCTAAAAATGGCTTGTGTCTAAAGTGATTGTTTTCTCTTTAGAGGGTTCTAATGAGAGATAGCTGTGTGTACACAACCTAAGTTTATTGAAAGAAATTTCATTACATCTGGATCTCAAGTTGTAAGTGTGGGGAAAATTTGGTCAGTGCCTTATCAATCTGAAGACCAATTCTAGGGCATAGAGTATGACAATAATCATTGCCCTCTTACTCCTCTTATTTCAGGAGTGTGTGCTACCCTCTCTCTACCAGCTTAGTCTTTTCTCATAGAAAGTCTATGAAAGCTGTACAGGTAAAGCTAGGTAATTGTCATAGTCCTCCTTGGTTTTGAATCTTTTTAGACAAGCTCCCTTCCTTCTCCTCTCCCTCCAGGGTCAGAGATTAACAATAAACCCACCCAAACCAACCTTTAGATAAGCACTCTTGGAAGCAACTTGAAGAGCATCCAACTGAGTTAATTTGTATTTTGCTGTTGTTATTTTGAGCATAGATTAAATCATAAAGCTTTTCTGAAAACCCGTAAAAGATTAAGACATAACTAGAAAGATTGGTTTGGGTTTTGTTAAAGCTACTGAAATATTGCAATGAGAATCCCTTTGGCCAGAATTGAGGTTTATTTCAGTTCATTCTTAAATAAAACTTAAAACCAACCAGTAGTCACTGTTACTGTTCACGTAAAAATATCCTATCAGGGAAGTGAAAATAACTCGTGTGTAAATTAAAGGGGAGTTAGAGACTAAGTTCGCATTCTGTGTAAAAACAAAGCTTGAAAACCTTTTGCTCTCTAAGATATTGCAAGATCTTCAGCTTCTGTTCAGCTGTGTCAAGATGCTATTTTCACGCTTTGTAAAGGGCCAGAGGTAGGCGAGTAGACATAGTCTTTAAACCCAAATGAAGGGTTAACTTGTCCTTGAGGTTTATTAGCAGAATTTAAAGTTTTATTCTAGCCATTTGGACTGCAAAGTGATGATGAGATTAAAGATAAATGATTAGAGTGCTTTGGACTGAACTTTTTGTTTTTAAAAGACAAACAGAAGAAAATGTCCTGAATAGTAGCTGTGGCTTTAGATACCAGGTAACAGATATTAAATACCCCTAAAGATACTACTGCCTCCTACTCACACATTTAGTCCAGTGATTATTGACTAATTAGGTATGACAGAATAGCTGATGATACATGAAAAACTCTCAAGAGTTCCTACACCCTTATTATGGACAAATTCATTGTTTTACAGCCTACTGAAGTATATATTTGGGGAGGAGTTGGGGGATTGGTCCACAGCATAAGCTAATGGAAGTCAAACTTTATCTGTGGGGTAAACACCAAGTGATGATAATGTACAGGTAAACACAAGCCATTTTTACCCCTCTCTATCCCGATTAACTTCAGGTACTCTCATGAAGCAGCACTCGATTGCACTATGACCTCCATGAGTGATGTGCAGCTTGGTTCCTCTCTCACTTTTTGTTTCTTTTTAATATGCAAATATGAGTGTGTGGTCTTCAGTGTGTTTGCATATGCTAACTTAAAATGAATTTAAGTACAAATTTCTGAAATATTTCTATCGAAATAAATTACTTAAAAATAAAGATTGTATGGGGATATTTTGTTACCATATTTGCATTTTATCAATTTTTAAAGTATAAATGAACTCTTAATTCTTTCCTCTTCCTAAAATAGTTATGTTTGGTACAAGGTCATGTTGGTATAGAGGAAGTGTCTGAGTGAATTTCCATTGCTCTTTAGAGCAGAACAAGGACATGTTCTGTCGTGTGGACAGATGGGCTCTTGGGGGATAGAAGCCAAAGGTGTAATATTTCCAGCTACATCCCCCCACTCTGAATAGGAGATGTTATATGAGCAATCACCAAAGAGGCCTTGTTTGCTACCTATTGTTATTTTATAGGTTCTAAGATATGATGACATTTGTTTACAATTTAACATCTCTGAAAACAATCCGTCTTCCAGCCTGTGGAGCCTTAAATTGGAAGAAGTACAGAAATAATGAAAGTCATTGGCTGGGGTGTGTTGATTAAGCCCCATCTAAGAATTTCACTAGTGATACTGCCTCAGAAACGCAAAGAGGGGTCGCTATGAGTCGAATCCAACTCAACGGCACATAACAACAACAAAAAAGAATTCCACATGAGCTTGCACTCTTAAGAGATTTGGGGAGCCCCTTCCACCAGCACTAGATGTTTTGGCAAACCAGAAGTCCATTTTCCACAGTCTTCGTACCTCTTTAGTGGCCTTTGGAAATTCTCATTGTCTTTATACTGGAACCGAGAGAGACTGACAGTTGTTCTCTGATGAGATCAACCTGTCTGCCTCACAGGCCATTTACGTGGGTGCTCTTCTTACAGTTCCACTCCCACATGTCTCCATTTTCCACTTTACTCCTTTGGTCATTTTACATAAACCTCACTCTGCTGGAACTTGCCATTAAACTTCCCTGGCCAGGAAGGGGACAATGTGTATATTTAACATCCTCAACCTCTTACCAGGCAGTCCTCTCTTATCATAAAGCTTCTGGGTCTATTATTCTCCTGGTCCTTCTGCCCCCTTCCCCTCCTAACAGGACTCAAACATTCTTAAGTGAGCAACCTGCGCCATTTATGGCAGAAATCAATACACTGGGAAATTTACAGACTGTAAATTACATCCTCATCTTCAAATATCATCAGTATAGCTGTGTAAATATTTTTCTTTAACAGCCCCCTCAGTTTCAAAAATTTATTTTATATCAAACATGGGAACTTGTATGTTGTTGTTAGGTACCATCAAGTTGGCTCTGACTCATAGCAGCCCTAAGTATGACAGAACGAAACACTGCCCGGTCCTGCACCATCCTCACAGTCCTTGCTATGCTTGAGCCCATCATTGCAGCCGCTGCGTCAATCCATCTCGTTGAGGGTCTTCCCCTTCTTAGCTGACCCTCTACTTTACCAAGCATGATAACCTTCTCCAGAGCACGGTCCCTTCTGACAGCATGACCAAAGGAGGTGAGACGAAGTCAGGCCATTCTCACTTTCAAGGAGCATTCCGGCTGCACTTCTTCCAAGATGGGTTTGTTTGTTCTTCTGGCAGCCTATGGTATTTTCAGTATTCTTGACCAACACCACAATTCAAAGGCATAAACTCCTGTCAGGCTTCCTGATTCTTTGTCCAGCTTTCACATGCACATGGGGCAGTTGAAAATACCATGGCTTGTCAGGTGCACCTTGTCTTCAAAGTGACATCTTAGCTTCTTACTGCTTTAAAAAGTTCCTTTGCAGCTGATTTGCCCAGTGCAATATGACGTCTGATTTCCTGACTGCTGTTTCCATGACGTTGACTGTGGATCCAAGCAAAATTAAATCTCTGACATCCTCAGTCTTTTCTTCATTTCTCATGATGTTACCTATTGGTCCAGTTATGAGGATTTCTGTTTTCTTTATGTTGAGGTATAATCTATACTGCAGACTGTAGTCTTTGATCATCATCACTAAGTGCTTCAAGTCATCTTCACTGTGAGCAAGCAGGGTTGTGTCATCTGCATATCACAGATTGCTAATGAGTCTTCCTCCAATCCTGATGCTATGTTCTTCATATAATCCAGCTTCTCAGATTATTTGCTCAGCATACAGATTAAATAAGTACGGTAAAAGGATACAACCCTGACATACTCAAAAACTCATGTCATCAAGTCCATCCCAACTCATAGGAACCCCCATTGGGTTTCCAAGGCTGTAAATCTTTATAGAAGGAGAATGCCCCATCTGCCTTCTGTGGAGCAGCTGGTGGGCTTGAATTGCTGACCTTCTGGTTAGTGGCCAAATGCCTTATCCACTACATCACCAAAGCTGCCAGTTTTAAACCATGCTGTATCCCCTTGTTCTGTTCAAATGATAGACTCTTGATCTATGTGCAGGTTGCTCATGAGAACAATTAAGTGTTCTAGAATTCCCACTATTCATAATGTTACCCATAATTTGTTACGATCCACACAATTGAATGCCTTTTTATAACAGCTAGACATCTTTCTGGTATTCTTTGTTTTCAGCTACGATCCATCTGACATCAACAATGATATCCTTCAATCCACATCCTCTTCTGAATCCAACTTGCATTTCTGGAAGTTCCCTGTCAATATACTGCTGCAACCATTTTTGAAATATCTTCAACAAAATTTTATTTGTGCCTAAGGCATTTGACTGCTAACCAGAAGGCTGGTGGTTCAAACCCACCAGCCACCCCTTGGAAGGAAGGTTGGGCAATCTACTTCCGTAGTGATGCTGCCTCAGAAACCCAAAGAGGGGTCTCTATGTCAAATCCAACTCCATGGCCGTGAGTTTTTTTGAGAGTGATATTAATGATATTGTTTGGTAATTTCCACATTATGTTGGATGAACTTCAGAATGGGCACAATTATCTGTCTCTTCCAGTTGTTTGGCTAAGTAGCTGTCTTCCAAATTTCTTGGCATAAACAAGTAAACACCTCCAGCACTGTATCTGTTTGTTGAAACATCTCAATGAGTATTCCATCAGTTCCTTCAGTGCAGCTTCAACTTGTTTCTTCAGTACCATTGGTTCTTGATCATATGATACCTCCTGAAATACTTGCACATCAACCAGTTCTTTTTGATACAGTCCTTCCATCATCATTTGATGCTTTCTGCATTGTTCAATAATTTGCCCATAACTCCTTCAATATTACTAATCAAGCCTTGATTTTTTTCTTCAGTTCTTTCAGCTTGAGAAGTGCCAAGCATGTTCTTCCCTTTTGGTTTTCTAACTCCAGCTCTTTGCCCATTTCGGTATAATACTTGACTTTGTCTTCTTGAGCCTCCTTTTGAAATCTCTTTAGCTCTTTGATTTCAGCATTTCTTTCATTCACTTTAGCTACTCTACGTTAAAGAGCAAGTTTCAGAGTTTATTCTGACATCCATTTTGGTCTTTTCTTCCTTTCCTGTCTTTTCAGTGACCATTTGTTTCTTCATGTATGATGTTCCTGATGTCATCCCACAAGTCATCTGGTCTTGGGTCATTGGTGTTCAGTGCATCAAATCTGTTCCTCAAATGGTCTCTAAATTCAGGTGGGATATAATCAAGGTCATATTTTGGCTTTCATGGACTTCTTTTAATTTTCTTCACCTTCAACTTGTACTTGCATATGAGCAATTGATGGTCTGTTCCACAGTCAGGAACTTTTTGACTGACAATATGAGCTTCTCCATCGCCTCTTTCCATAGATATAAACTACTGCCATGGACCCAATTCCAACTCAGCAACCCCATCCCACTGACTTGCTAAGGCTATAAATCTTTATGAAAGTAGATTGCCTCATCTTCCTCCTGCAGAGCAGCTGGTGGGTTTGAACCACTGACTTTCTGGTAAGCAGCCAAGTGCCTTACCCACTTGACCACCAGCACTATTTTTCCACTGTAGTTGATCTGATTTCTGTGTATTCCAGCTGGCGAAGTCCATGTGTAATAGCCACTCTCTATGTTGTTGAGAAAAGGTATTTGCAATGAACAAATCATGGGTCTTGCAAATTCTGTCAGACGATCTCCGGCATCATTTCTGTCACCAAAGCCATATTTTCCAACTACTAATGATTCTTCCTTGTTTCCAACTTTCGCATTCCAATCACCAATAATTATCATTACATCTGGATTTCATGTTTGGTCAATTTCAGACTGCAGAAGTTGGTAAAAATTATCAGTTTCTTCATCTTTGGCTTTAGCAGTTGGTGTGTGAAGTTGAATGAAAATAGTAACTGGTCTTCCTTGTAGGCATACGGATATTATCACTGACAGCATCATACTTCAGGATAGATCTCAAAACATTCTGTTTGGTGACGAATGCACGTCAATTCCTCTTCAATTTATCATTCCCAGCATAGTACACCATATGGTTGTCTGGTTGAGAATGGCCAATAACAGTCCATTTCAGCTCATTAATGCCTAGGATATCCATCTTTATGTGTTGCATTTCATTTTTGACTACTTTCAGTTTTCCTAGATTCATACTTTGTACATTCCACATTCTGATTATTAATGGATGTTTGTAGCTGTCTCTTCCCATTTTGAGTTATAGCCCCTCAACAAATGAAGGTCCCAAAAGATAAACTCCATCCACGTCAACTCTACCCTGGGGAGGCAGCACTTCCCTGGTTCTATTTTGAATGCCTTCCAAACCAAGGGGCTCATCTTTACGCACTATTTCAGATACTGTTTCATGGCTACTTATAAAGATTTCTAGTGATACATCAGACAGTGTTTCACTGCTACTCATAAAGTTTTCAGTGGCCAATTTTTTCAGAAGTGGATGGCCCATTCTTCTTCCCAGTCTGTCTCCATCTGGCAGTTCTGCTGAAACCTGTCCTCCATGGATGACCCTGCTGACATTTGAAGTACCGGGTGGCATAGCCTTCAGCTTCACAGAGCATGCAAGCCAGCACAGTACAACAAATTGGCAAATGAGTGGTGGGGTGGGGAAGTTGTATAGCATAATAAAAAGAACACCTATTATCCCAGTCAGTTTTATCAAACATTAACATTCAAGCTTCTTAAAATTTAATGAACAGATTTAATTTAAACCTCTTGTATACCCACTTTGATCCCACCATATTTTATTTTCAGAGGTAAAAACTGTGTCAAACGTGTTATTGATCGTTCCTATGAATTTTTGGTCATATTTTACTACATTATATATCTATAAACAAGATCTAATGTTGCTTTCTGCATTTCTAAGCCTCATATGAGTAATGTTATGCCATGTGTGTCTTTTTATAACTTGCCATGTTAGACCAACATTGTTTTAGTTGGCCAGTGTTGAAACATCTAAGTAAATGATACAACTTATTTATCCACCTAATCTTTTGATGAACATACATATTGTTTCCAGTTTTTGCTTGTTTGTTTGTTTTTATGCCAAACAACCCAGTGAACCACTGTGTCCATGGTAATAATTGTCGAGGGTTTACTTCTAAATTGCCATGTTGAAGGGTAGCTACTGACAAATTGTTCTCAAAGATGGCAGGGCCGATTGAACCATTTATCACCAATGTGGAAGTCTCTATTGTCTATTTTCTGCCAGTACTTGGTATTGTGAGGCTATTTGCCATTTGAGGTACCTCCTTTAACTTTGCATTTTCCTAGTGGCTAGTAAAATTGAGTACTTGTTTATATGCCTTATTAACCATTTGGATTTCCTCTTCCGTGAATTTATATCCTTTGCCCATTTTTTTTCTTTTGGGTTGATTATTTTTCTTACTACTATATAGGAATACTCCATACATTTTTCAGCCAGTCCTCGGAAGGAAGGTTGGGCAATCCTACTTCCGTAGTGATACTGCCTCGGAAACCCAAGGAGGGGTCGCTATGAGTCGGGGCCGACTCGACGGCACATAACAACAACAACTATACATTTTTAACACTCTTACTTCATCACTTACAAATACAGCCATCTCTGTCTCAATTCTGGCTTTTAAAGTTATTTTGTATTTTGTATTTTGTTATAAATAAGTGCTTTATTAACCTAGTTTGTTTTTCACTCTTTTGCTCTATAATTTGTGCCTCTTCTGTCTTGGATAAGAAGGCCTCTCTCTATAAAAGTCATAAGGATATTCTCTTTTCTTAAATAGTTTTAAATGTTGCTGTTGTATTTAGTATTTTTCATCCTGCAGAGTTCATTTTGGTGTGTGGCACAAAATTGGGATGTGACTTTATTTTTTCCCAGCTGTTTACTTTCTCCCACTGATTTGCCACACTCAATTTCCCCTACGTGCATGGTGCGTTACTGAGTTCCCTTTTTCTGTTCCATTAGCTGTTTGTCCTTGGGCTGATCCCCTACTGTATATGTAGCTATATAGGTCTTGATATCTGATGAAGTAATCATATGGCCACAGAGTACTCTCCACATATTTTCTGAGTTAAACACTAAATGTTTCCAAACTGAAAAGCAGACTGGTGGGAACATTCTCAGTGAGCACAGGCCTGCAGAAATGTTTGTCTGCTTCCGTGTGTTCACCCAATTCTGAAAGGATAACCCTGATAGCAGTAGGACACAGTAGGGTTCAATACCTCAGGTTGAATTATTTAATCCGAGCTTTAAACTAGAACTATTTGCTTTTTTGTTATTATAAAAGTACTACCTTTTTACCTCATGGTAAAAAAAAAAAAAAAAAACCAACACAAAAAGCTACAAAGAAAAGGCTGCATGTTCCACATGCCAAATCCCCCCTTCATAGTTATTAAAACATTTATCCCCATGGTGATCCCAGCCTAATTTCTTTCTGACTCACATTCCAAGGGATTTTTTACTTTCCACCTTCTTGCATACCTTTGTCCAACTTAAGACCCTCACGTATACTTCAGTACTGTCACAGCTAAAAGCAGAGAACAATAAAAAATACGTAAGATGGCAATTTCATGTTGTTCAATCTAATGTATTATTTAAAGAGCTAAAGAAGTCATAAATCATTCATTGCAGGCTTTTAAAAAAAAAAAAAGCAAGCAGTGTAGGAAACATTTAAAATAAATGCAAGACCTACAAACCTGACAAAGGAAATTTTCCTAATGGTGCTACAAGTTTTCATTATTCCTGTTTTGACTTATAATTGGGAACTCAAAATGGCTTGGTTTGTTACCCTTCAATTTCCATTTTAATATGTTCCATTTTTCTCACTTTTCTTTGTTTTCAGGGTCCATTCTGTTGACTTTGGATATATCCATCTAAATGGGATAATTCTGTGGTGGTTGTGTTTTAATTCCCCAAGCTAAAGCGTAGCATCGGACTTAAACCAGACAGACACATGGGTGGCATGCCAAGTATTAACACATAGCAGGACCTTTATTCAGCAAACATTTTCAAGTATCTACTGTGCTGTCTCATGGATATAGAGACATAAAAGACTATATTTTATAGTACATATTTTATAATCTGGTAGGGGTGACAAAAATAGTGCATAATTCCAACATAATATGGTATTTGTTAAAGACATAAAGGGACATATAGCATATCGTGGAGCACAGAAAGAGGGGAGTCTGCCTGGGAGATTTGGGGAAGGTGTCATAGGGTGAGCCGGGTCTTGATGATCGTGAGGAATATGAGTCACAAGGAGGAGAAGACAGTCATTCCAGGCAGGAGAATCTGAACAAAGAAACATTCCACATGCCCACAGCCCAGAGTGAGTGCTGGGAGGGCAGGAGAGGAGGTGAGTTACAAGTTGAATTACAATAAGAAATTTGGACATTATCCTGCAGGCAACAATCAGCTATCATAGGTCACAAATTAGGAGTCGACATGCTCAGACAGGCATTTAAAGAAAAGTATGAATTTCAGCATAAGCAAACTAAGCTTTTGATGTCAGATGATGATCTAAGGGTCTCTAATGCAATATTTTTATGACCCAGATACTTTTTAATAAAGTGAGTTGGGCAGCTTGGTGCCAGAGATCCTTTGGAAATTGCTATATATAAATCAAGTCCTGGAAATCAGAGTTGCTCTAAGCCAGCTATAACCATCTAACAAATAGGATAAAGCTTCTCCTAGAATAGCAACAAACGCTATAAAACACACTTATCAAAAACTGCACAAGGCCTTTGTTGAAAAGCAAATTTCAGTATGAAGAAAATTATCTTCATGGAAGTACAACTAAACATGGCAAAGCTGTTGGTTTTCCCTAAATTATAATGCAACTCTGTTGTTGTTGTTATGTGCCATCGAGTCGGACCCGACTCATAGCGACCCCTCCTTGGGTTGCCGAGGCAGTATCACTATGGAAGTAGATTGCCCAACCTTCCTTCCGAGGGGTGGCTGGTGGGTTTGAACACTCTTACTTCATCACTTACAAATACAGCCATCTCTGTCTCAATTCTGGCTTTTAAAGTTATTTTGCCCAACCTTCCTTCCGAGGGGTGGCTGGTGGGTTTAACACTTAACCTTCTCAGCCTTCTGGTTAGCAGTCAAGTGCCTTAGGCACTATACTACCAGAGTTCCCTCTAGTTAAATTCAAATACAGCATTTTTTTAACAAATGACAAACACACACTGAAATGTTTAAGTCTGCTGTAATAAACTCTAAAGCCTCAGTAGCTTTATACAATAGAATTGTGTCTCCCACGTAACAATCCAGTGCTATCTTCCTGGACAGTGGGCAGCTTTTCACATTGTGATTCAGAGGCCCAGCCTCCCCTCTCTGGGACCTTTACAACCTCTGCATGAGAAACATGAAGGATAGCATCTGGGAGGATTTGGTGGGAAAAGTGTGCAAGTCACAGGCATCAGTTCCTCTCACAGTTCATCAACTGGGCCCTGATCACATGATCATACTTAATAGAAGGTAAGTTGAAGAATGCACTCTAGCTCTGTGCCCAGGAAGCTGAGAAATGGGTTCTGTGAACACTCTGCTACCATATGAATGGATAGCCAAGTCAACTTCGTAAAAAGAACTAGGCAGGGAGACTCATCCTATTATACAAGAATATGCTTTGTAAAGCCATGATAAAAAGAGCATGACACTGGTACAAGGCCAAGTGTAGATGAATGGAATAAAGAACTGAAAAAAATACATAAATGTGAACTTGAAAGAGGTCAGCAGGGCCACTACAGGGCAAACCAAACCCATTGCCATTGAGTCGATTCTGACTCATAGCAACCCTGTAGTGACAAGAGGTATAATAGATGATGTTGTGAAATTGTCTCACAAATATGGAAAAACATCTAGTTGGATCCCTACCTCACCCCATATACATGAATGAACTAACTCCAGGTGAATTAAAGACCTAATTGTCCGAATTCCACAGAATATCTCTGTGAACTTAGTGGGAAAAACCTTAAAATTCTCAAACCCCTTCCAAAAAGATAAAAACTAAGGATGTCTGTGCAATTGACCACATAGACAAAGTTAACAGACTGGTGATAGATTGAGAGAAAATACTTGGACTTTAAAAAAAAAAAGTGTCAGGAATAATAAAAGATTTTTGCAAATCAGTAAGAAAATATATTCAATAGGAAAAAGTGCTAGAACACAAGAATGGATGATTTATAGAAGGAAACCTATATGCTAATTTATGAAAAGATGCTCAACCTCAATAGTAGAGAAATGAAAACTCAATCATCAGAAAACTGTCTCATTACATCAATTGAATTGGTGAACAATAGCAGCTAATACCCACTGTGGGGAGGCTGGGGGAGAAACAGAATCTTCATGCACTCTGGTGTGGGGACACATTGGAGGGTATAGGCCACAGGGCACCTGGGCAGTGTTGGGGAAATAATGCCTGACACTGGAGCCAAACTGCCTGGCTTCAGATCCTGTCACTCACTCACTTGCCTCATGGCCTTGAGCATGTGACTTAACCTACTTTCTCAGTGTCCTCATCTGTAAAATGTGCACAACAGGAGAACCCGCCATGAAGGGTTGTTGGCAGCTGACCTGAAATCTTAGATCTAAAGCCCCTAGAGCAGGGCTGGTACGTAATAGGACTGTCAGCCTGAACTTAGGTCGTGTCACTGTGTGCCAATGGGCTACCAATTGTGCTCTTGGAGTCAGGAAATGGGAGTGGGGTCAGGGATGAAGGAGACAATGGGAGAGGAGTCTTTGCAGTGAACTTTTAATAGTCACAATGAGCTGAGTACTACCTGCACTTGTTAACCAAATAAAGGAGGGAAGAAAACTTCGTTATAGACGAACTGGCAATTAGAGAAAGCATGAAAAAGGCCACCTGTAAAAGAGCGCCCACTTAATTGCTGGTTATCAAGGTCAGCATTTCCCCCACCTGGTGCTTGTTTGGGCAATCTACTTCCATAGTGATACTGCCTCAGAAACTCAAGGAGGGGTCGCTATGAGTCAGATCTGACTCGACGGCAGTGGGTTTGGTTTTGGTTTGGGTGCTTGTTTAAAACACAGACCTCTGAGCAACACCCCCAGATGGACAGGGTCAGGATCAGAGGATGATGCCTAGTTCACAGGAAGATTTGAATGTACATGATCTGTCCACAGCCTAAGCTCAGCTGGACATAGCAGTCCCTTAACTGGCTTTGTCAGTTGCCAAATTGATAAAGCCAAACTTTTCACCCAGTTTAGGTTCAGAAGCTATCAGCACCTTTATTAAGCTGTTGCCAAAGAAAGACACATGCTGCTATTTTTATTGCCAGAAATTATTCTGAGGTTTTCATGTGAAAATAGAACTCTTCCCATTTGGTGTATAAGAGAAACCTGGATAGTCATTGTGAGTAACCTCTTAAGCCATTGACATGAATTGACAATGAACCTCGACTAGCCATTAAGTCCTCTGTCAGCCATGTTTTATGAACTTATGCAAACTAAATCGTGTTGTAACAAATCTTGACAACCACACAAACATGGGGTTAATGTTTCCATTTTGAAAAAAACAAATGACTGTACTTTTGAGTGTGTTAGTTACTCCCTGGATCTTTGGGATACACAGAACTGAAGGACACTCTAGAGTATGGCCTGGTGCAATCTGAAATGAGGCCTTTGATGCTAGCCTGACTTGCTGGGATACAGATAATAAAGTTCTGTATGTCGTATTCCAAATCAAGATCATTTATTGCATTTGGGTAAATATAAATTCTACACTAGTCTTTACTTTCCCTTAAATCTGATGCTTCTCTTAAAGGAAGACTCACTTTGGGGTTCATATTTTTCCTTCTGTAAGCTTATATTCTGTTTTCCCCTTGGTTAAAATAGCCCAGGGGGTGCCCTTTTGTCTTTGAGCTGACTAGTGGCAGGAGGGTCTTCTGCATTGAAGGGACCCAAATAGGGGTACATCGTACTCCTGCCTGCCTGCTGACGTAAGGCTCCCTATTACAGTTCACTGCCGTTGAGTGGGACCCAATTCATAGCGAGCCCTCCTTGGGTTTCCGAGG
>NW_006921630.1:4527692-4567802 GCF_000298275.1 Orycteropus afer afer
CTTCCTTCTGAGGAGTGGCTGGTGGGTTTGAACCACCAGCCTTTTGGTTAGCAGTCAAAATGCCTTAGACGGCACATAATGACAACAACATTACAATTTAAACTTCTCTTACCTACGCCCTCTCTCTGAGCACACAGAATAGGGAAAGGAACAGTTAAGGAAATAACAGATAATGAGAGTGTTTCATAACATAATGAGTTACGTGTTTAAAAGCAGTAAAGAGGATTTGTCAAGTTACGTGTTTAAAAGCAGTAAAGAGGATTTGTCAAGTAACACCAACTCACACCAATTTAGAAATCATCTATCTACAATGGTTCCTAAAGGAAATAATGAGCTCTCCAGCCTAATTTAAATCATGGGACTGTGTTATTTCCGATAGTATCTAACCCAAATTATCTCTCTTCCTTTATTCTTAATTTCTGTGTTTAATCTCTCATGTTACCTTCCCCCACCCATTCTTTGCCAGTGTTTTTGTCAGTGGTTTTGGATTTCTACTTAATCTTTCATTTACAGTATAATTGTCTGCCTTCATGTTTATTTAGATCAGTGGTTCTCAGCCACAGCTGTAATTTAGAATCAGATGGGAGCTTTAAAAAAATCCCACTGCACAGGCTGCACACCAGACCAATTTTATCAGAATTTCAAGGGTAGGATCCAGACATTAATAATTTTCTGAAACTCCCCAGGTGACTTGATTGTGTAACTAAGGCTGAGAGCCAATGATTTAGATTCTTGGCCTCTAAGCATTGCTGTTGTAGTGTTGTTGGTGCTGTGGAGTTGATTCCTACTTATAATGACCCTCCAGGAGACCTGAACTGCCCCATAGGGTTTCCTAGGCTGTAATCTTTACAGAAACAGATCACCCAGGTATTTTCCTGGAGGAACCACTGTTAGATTAGAACCTCTGACCTTTCAGTTAGCAGCTGAGCCCTTATCCATTGCGCCATCAGGACTCCTTAAGAATGCCTTCAGACAGGGCCACTCACTCTCATTCACCACAGCCCTCACCACTCCCAACAGTCTTTGGACTGCTGCTCCCTCACTCGTTTTCTTTGCCAACCCAGGAATTTTAATGCAATGCCTAGGACCGAGGCTCCCATTTTATAACTAGAAGGGAAGCTGGCCTGAGAGCACAGATGGTGCTCAGAGGAGACCAGAGTGGGAAGATCGAAAGAAGCTGGGTCCTTAATGACTTCCTTGTGCTGCGGATTAATCCAACGCTACAGCAGCCTGACTTCTGGACTTTGTAAGTATAATTGTTGTTGTTATGTGCGGTCGAGTTAATTTCAACTCGTAGCGACCCTATAGGGCAGAGCGGAACTGCCACATCGCATTACCTAGGCCAAAACCTTGATGGGAGCGGATGGCCAGGTCTTTTCTACCCTGGAGCAGCTGGTGGGTTTGAACTTCTGGCCTTTCAGTTAGCAGCAGAGCTTTTAACCACTGCACCTCATTTATGTGCAATAATCTTGACTTTTCATTTTTAAAAGAAAAAGAAAAATAGGTGAAAGCAAAAAAGGGGTAAGGAAAAGAAACAAGAAAGGATATGGAAGAAGACAAAGGAGCCAAGGAGAGAGGAGAGAGGAGAGCAGGGAGTGGAGGAAGAAGCAAGGGAGAGAAAGGAGGGAAACAGGGAGGAAGAAAGGGAGGGGGAGGCAGGTTACCTTTAAGACTTGTATGTGTGTTGGTGACGAATAATGTGGCTAAAAAAAAAAAAAAAAAACCTTTAGTAAAGCAATCTCCTGCAAGATTTCTGCTCATACCCCAGAGTTATTAATTTTAAGAGTACAACCAGGTGGTATTGATTATCGGCCTCAAAACAAGGTAGAGAAACATCTATTCTTTGCACATTTTTGTATTATTAAAGAGTGGAGGGAATAAGTAAGACTTTCACAGGCACAAAAAGGAAATTTCCCAACCCAGAGGGCTGCGATGGGAGCGCCGGAGTGGAGGCCCTGGCGGCGCCGCCTCCTGGCCTATGGTCTCGAGAGCCCCTTAAGCAGCTGTCCTGTCCAGCGCCCCGGTCAGTGGCAGCTCTGCTCAAAAGAGCCCATTCTGTTGCTTTACTTTGGTAAGCCAGACACAGGCCCCTGTTGGTTCTGGAGTCAGGAGGGAGGCTGCCCTGCCGCCAATCGCCAATCGGGGCAGGTTGACTTTCCTCAGCAAGCTGAGGCTTTGCTGCCTGTCCTGGCGCCTGGGGCCCTGTTTTCCAAGTTTTGACAACACCACCTTCTTCAAAGATGCTGCTGCATTTCCATAAACTGTTAGAGCCAGATTGTTTCCCTCTTTGCTTTTGTTTTGATGTGTCTTAAAAATAATTAGGCTTTTACTCCCAAATATTTCCAGTATCCCTTCCTGGCTTAACGAAGCATGTCGCTTGCACACCACACCAGGGCATGGCGTGCTACCATGGTATCCAGTAAACAGCTGCCAAACAAAGGCAAAAGTCTTGCTCAAATCAAGTCCTCTTTTGTACGTGTTGTTCTTCCATCTACCCTGAACTGTGTAATTGCTGTCAAAAAATGTGACCCATTGCACCTCAGAGTTTAAGAAAGCAGCTCTTTGAACCTCTGCCAAAGGCTTCCTTGCAACACATTAATTATCCATATGTTGGTTACAGGGCTTAAAACCGGTTCATTCTGGTTTGACCCACTGCTGGGAATTTGCATTTCCACCCTAGGTATACCTAACCCAAATCTACATTTTAACAAGATTCCCAGAGGGGGTCACACTTGAAAGAACTTGTGTAAGCCTTGGTTGGTTAGCAGGTGGGTCTAGAAAGAAGTCCCAATACTTTTATTGTTGGAAATAATTGGACACGTCCAATAAAAACCAGTATTTGTTGAACGCCTGCTATATGGCAAATTCTGAGGTATGAGAGGAAGGCCCTTTAAGCAAGAAACCAAACCAAACCAAACTCACTGCCATCAAATTGAATCTGATTCATAGGGACCCCCCCCCATTGGAATTCCAAGGCTGTAAATATTTATGGAAGTAGATCACCTAGTCTTCCTTCCATGGAGCAACTGGTGGGTTTGAACCGTCTCCCTTCTGGTTAGCAGCCAAATGCCTTATCCACTACACCACCAAAGCTCCTTAAAGTAAGAACTGGAAATAAATAGTTGAGGCTGGAAATGAGTTCCATGTTGAGAAATGGCTAGATGTAAAGTTGGAAAAGTAAGTTGAAACTAAATTGCTCTGGAGTTTAATGGCCAGGATGAGGAGTTTGGGTGTGGGGCTGGGAAACCAGGCAGGAAGTGGCTGTGCCCCAAGCAGGGAGATAAGGAGGACCTCTGCCAAAGTGGAAACACTCGACAGAACAGACAGTGAATGAGAGACGTTGTGAAGGAAGCCTGCCTTCCCCCATCCCCAGCTAGACACCACAGCCTGACTCCATAGGGAGGGTTAGTGAAGAGAATGGTCTGTCCATGGGATACGTTGGCCCTCACTGATGACAAAATGCCCTGTTAAAAGAAAGAGTGTGACCCCTGCTCCTACTGCCCATTCTATCAGTGATCCTCAAGCCCCTCCATGTTCAAATGCCCATTTCACTCATCTCCTCAAGTCAACCTTACTTAGCCCCCAAGCTTGTTTCCTTGTCTATAAAATCAGCATAAGACAGTTTTTTGACACTGAATGAGATAATCCACGTGATAGTGTTAAATTTTAACTGAACCTGTGATCCTGGAAAATAGCGATGGCTAAAGAAATACTCTTTCCCGTGGTGCTCCAGAAAACAGCTTGCTAAGAAGAACCACCCTCCCCAAAAGACTTAGATAAAATAAGACGCTCCCTTGTTTACCTGTGACAAGGACAGACAATGACCCTCCAAATTTCCATTCTTTACCTCATAAATTATTAACTGAATTGTTTGTCTCCAGTGACTAATCTACTTCCGTAGTGATACTGCCTCTGAAACCCAAGGAGGGGTCGCTATGAGTTGGGTCCGACTCAACGGCAAATAACAACAACAACAACAAGTGACTAATCAGAAACAAATTGCTTGTTAAACAAACTTTAGTTAAGCTTCTCTCTTTCCCCCAAGCTCCTGAATTTTGGCCCACCCTCAGCCTGAGCCAATATATAAACCCGTCTTAAAGGCCCCTCCCAGAGAATAGGCTGACCTCAGTGTATAAACCATTCCAATTTACTATCTGCTCATGTCACCTTTTCATCCCACTTCCCCAACACTTGGGTCTTTCTAGCCTTGTTTTTTGTTTGTTAGGTGCCATTGAGTTGGTTCTGACTCGTAACAACTCCATATGCAACAGAATGAAACACTGCCCAGTCCTGCGCCATCCTCATGATGAGCCCATTGTTGCAGCCACTGTGTCAGTCCATCTCATTGAGGGTCTTCCTCTTTTTTGCTGACCTTCTACTTTACCAAGCATGATGTCCTTCTGCAGGGACTGGTCCATCCTGATAACATGTCCAATGTACGTGAGACAAAGTCCTGCCATCGTTGCTTCTAAGAATTTGGACTGGCTGTACTTCTTCTAAGATTTGTTTGTTCTTCTGGCAGTCCATGGTATTCGATATTCTTGACCAACACCATAATCCAAATGCATCAGTTCTTCTTCAGTCTTCTTTATTCGTTGTCCAGCTTTCATATGCATATGAGGCAATTGAAAATACCTTGGCTTGGATTAGGTGCACCTTAGACTTCAAGGTGATATCTTTGCTTTTTAACACTTTCAAGAGGTCTTTTGCTGCAGATTTGTCCAACACAATACAACTTCTGATTTCCTGACTGCTGCTTCCGTGGGTGTTGCTTGAGGATCCAAGCAAAATGAAATCCCTGACAACTTCAATATTTTCTCCATTATTTGTGCTGTTGCCTTTTGGTCTAATTGCAAAGATTTTTGTTTTCTTTATGTTGAGGTGCAATTCCATACTGAAAGCGGTAGTCTCTGATCTTCATCAGTAAGTACTTCAAGTCCTCTTCACTTCCAGCAAGCCAGGTTGTGTTATCTGCATATTGCAGGTTGTTAGTGGGTCTTCCTCCAATCCTGATGCCATGTCCTTCTTCACATAGTCTGGTTCTTGGATTATTTGACAGCATACAGATTGAATAAGTATGGTGAAAGGATACAATCCTGACTCACACCTTTCCTGATTTTGATCCATGCAGTATTCCCTTGTTCTGTTTGAACAATTGCCACTTGGTGTATGTAAGGTTCTGCACGAGCACAATTAAGTGCTCTGGAATTCCCATTCTTCATAATGCATAATTTGTTATGATCCACACTGTCAAATGCCTTTGCATAGTCGATAAAACACAGGTAAACATCTTTCTGGTATTCTCGGCTTTCAGCCAAGATCCATCTGACATCATTCCACGTCCTCTTCCGAATCTGGCTTGAATTTCTGGCAGTTGCCTGTTGATGTACTACTGCACCTATTTCTGAATTATCTCAACAAAATTATACTGGCATGTGACGTTAATGACACTGTTCAATAATTTCCACATTCTGTTGGATCACCCTTCTTTGGAATGGGCACTTATATGGATCTCATCCAGTCACTTGGCCAGCTGTCTTCCAAATTTCTTGGCTTAGAGGAGTGAACGCTTCGAGCATTGCATCCGTTTGTTGAAACATTTCAGTTGGTATTCTGGCAATTCCGGAAGCCTTGTTTCTCACTTCAGTGCAGCTTGGACTTCTTCCTTCTATACCATCAATTCTTAATCATACATAGGTCCCAAAATGGTTGAACGCTGACCAATTCTTTTTGGTATAGTACACTTCCCCACACCTGGTTCTTTCTAGCCTTGTTTACTCTCTATGAAAGAAAAACCCATTTTGCCTAACTCTTGAGACACTTGCTGAACTTATGGTCAGTGTGTTCACCCTATTGTAATAGACCCCTCTCCCTGTGAAAATAATACCTTTTCCCCCTTGCAATAGTCTTTCTTCTTCTGTAAAGCTTCTCCTTATCTAAGTCCAGATTTATTATTATTATTATTATTATTATTATTATTATTATTGAACACATGGAAAATGCCAACCACAGTACCTGGTACTAGTAAACTCAACAAATGTGAGCTGCTAATATGAATATTCTGTTTACTTGGTCAGTTAGAACTAATATCTATCAAGCAACAAGAATCCTTTATGGGAACTTGCCAGCTATTTAAAGCAGCTCTCTCTATGAAACACTGGACAATCACAAACTGCTGAAGGTGAAATCAACCAAGTTTAAAATGTGGTCTCTCTCTAGGACTCCCAGTAAGAGAAGTTGGACACAGACAATTTTCTAACAAGAGTCAGAAGTTTTTCCATTCTGACAATGAAGCATGACTTCATAGTTCCTTATTTTAGAATGGGGTTGTCAGTACGGACTTTTCTTTCACCTATGTGCTTATATTATAAGGTCCTGGAGCCAAGGTATAACACAGTCCCTGGAGGGGAATTCTGAATGCTTTTGGACCCCATCTGTAGAGGTCAAGTTCTGGAAATGATTTCACTCATTCCAACTTCCTTTGCCTAGACATAGAAGGAGAGGAGAAACTAGTATGTATCCATCTCTATATGTGCCAAGCGGGCAGAGGTGGTATAGTAGCAGGATTCTCACCTCCCAGAGGAGACTTGAGTTTGATTCCCTCATGGGCTGTCACCACTTATGGGTCAGTGGAGACTTGCATGTTGCTGTGATGTCGAACAGGTTTCAGAAGAGCATCTAGACTAAAACAGACAAGGAGGAAAGTACTGGCAATTTATTTCTGAAGAATCATACAGTGAAATCCCTATGGATCACAGTGGTTTGATATAACAACTGATCATGCGGATGGCACAGGCCCAGGCAATGTTTTGTTTTGCCGCGTTGTACATCAGGCTGTAGGCTGACTGGATGGTGGCAAACAATAACATGTAGCCAGACACTGTGTTCTACACCATCTTGCCGTGTTATTTCATCCTCACCTCAGCTCCATGTGCCCAGGAATTGTTATCCACAATGTTATAAGTGAGAAAATAGAGTCTGGGTTGAAGGTTCTTGCCAAAGTCACACATCTAGCCACCATTACATCTAAAATTCTGCCCCTTGTGCATGTATGTGGCTGAAGGCCCCTTTTTCCTGCACACATTCCTTCTGCCAGGTTCATGCACCAGACCTCCCATAAACCTAACCACTGTTCTGTATCTTTCAAGTTCAGCAATGTTTTGTTACCAGCTGCATGAGAGGTTGATAGTTTCATAAATGGTGATTGACTATAATAATAATTACCTACACCTATATAATTGGGAATATATTTAAGCATTGCAAGCTCTCATCAGCCCCAAATAGCATCTTTTTTTTCTTCCCCTTTTATTGTTGTAAATATATATATATATATAATACAACACATTTCCATTCAGCATTTCAAATAACATCTTATTTAATAACAAGTAGATGACAGGTAGGAACCCTGGTGGTACAGTGGTTAAAGCAAACTTGGCTGCTAACCAAAAGATTGGTGGTTCAAACCTCCCAGCCACTCCATAGGAGAAAGATGTGGCAGTCTGCTTCCATAAAGATTACAGCCTTAGAAACCTTAAGGGGCAGTTCTACTCTGTCCTATAGGGTCACTGTGAATCAGAATTGACTTGAGGAAAACTGGGGACCAGGAGATGACAGGTTAAATGAAAATCAAAGACAGAGGACTAAGTATGGAAAGAGGTGGTAAATGGAATTTCTTGCTTGTCATTAAAGAAAATATTATGTAATGAAGAGTCAATTCAGAGAAAAACTGAAAATCACACAACAGAACATCTTCATTTTTGTTTAATTATGCTTTTTACAGTTAAATTTCCAAAGAAGATAAATTATATTTGGGCTTCTCAGCTTTTCAACCATCTTTAATTACAAAGTCAGTCAATTTACTGAATGCCCCTGTCATCTTGATAAAATTCATTTAATGAATGAAGGGGAGGGATGCTGAAACTGCTGTGGAAAATCTTATAATCTGAGTGGGAGAGGTAGGGAGGAAAGAGTTGTATCAGGAAGATAAAACATGTACAAAACAATTTATCAGCAAGCGGGGGCCACGATGGTTATGAGTGTGAAACTGTCAATTTCTGATGAACCATGACTCACTGCTGCCCAATGGGGCTGAACCTCAAAGGCAATCAGTTTTAGGGTTCTCTAGAGAACAGAACCAATAAGATGTGTGTGTGTGTGTGTGTGTGTGTGTGTGTGTGTGGAGAGAGAGAGAGAGAGAGAGAGAGAGAAAGAAAGATAGATTTACTTCAAGAAATTGGCTCATACAATTGTGGAAGGAGGCTAGTAAGTCCAGAATCCATAGGTCAGGTAGCAGGCTAGAGACTTCTGTTGGCTTGTGTCCCAAGATCTAGAGGTCAGGTGATGGAACAGTGCAAAGTAGAGAGAGAGCATGAGCTCTGCCAAAGTGTCTATTTATAGTCTAAAGGCAGACTACACCCCAAGGAAACTCCCCTTGCAATTGATTGATTGATTACATTAGATTACATTATAGAAGTTGATTGTATTACATCAGCTTATGTTATGGAACAGCACCTAGTCTAGTGTTTGGCCAAACTATTGGGAATCAACCTAGCCAAGTCCATATATAAAATTAACCATCACAACATCTGTGCTTTAGTACAGTCATGGGTCCAGGACCTGACCCTTAACTCTAAAAGTTTAGAAACTCCATCCACATAAAACTGATGGGGCCTCAAGGCAGAGACTCCTGCCAACTGAAGTCAGAGTAAACAGATGTGAGAACCAGAATGCCAGTAGACCTAATGAACAATGAGGGACATACCTTTCCAATTAATATCCAGGGCATCCCTTTTGCTGTATACCAGGGAAGCTAAATTTGCATTTATAAAATTGCTTGTGAAGCAGGAATCAGGGAAAAGTTTTGAGGGATGTGTGGCTTGGATTGTGGTAGAGCCTGGAATGCCTTCTCTGCCACTCCCTTGACACTCCTACAGCAACACAAAATAAACCCTGACTCTCCAGTGCTTTTTCTAGGCTCTATGCAGGATCTTTCCTACCCACTTTAATTCTCTTCAAATAACATGGCTTATTATGATTCCCTTTATGTAATTATTTTATGTAATTCAATCTTCCGATCAATTTTAGGTTCTCTAATCATGATGTAGCAAACCATGAAATCCTTGGCAATGCATTTGCAAAACCTCCCCCAGGGTGGGTTGCATCTGCAGATGATTAATCCCAAGTATATTATGAAGATTCTATTAGGTCCCCCTCAGAAACCCAAGGAGAGGTCACTATGAATCAGATCCAACTCGACGGCAGTGAGTTTGGTTTTTTGGTTTTTCCAAGCCTGATACCTTCTGACCTCATTCAAATTCTGGAGGTGCTCTCTATAACCCAAACAACAAATGTATTATAGACTCTGAAGTGCTAGGAGACTTTGGAAGGAAGAAAGGATTCCTATCAGCCAGAAGCAGAATGCCCAGGGGGCTGATCTCCCACCGTTCCTCTTTAATGTCTGATGCACCTCAGTGTGGGGGTAAGTGCCTAGGGACCGAGCACCTTAGATCATACTTGAATGCCCAGTGGGTTCTTTTGTACCAGATATTTCCATTAAGTGGGGAAAAGATTGAGAATTTCCACTATACATAGTGTTTCAGTGTGGAACCCAAATGAACAGTGGAACAGAGAGAGTTGTTTTCTAACTAGCTTGTTAAATGAGCTTAAAGTAAAGGGTAAAGGACATTAATGCACCTGGATGTTGGGACTTGCTCTTGCTGAGGAGTGTCCAGGGTCTTTTAAGGCCACAATTAGAGAGACTAGACCAACCCTTCCATCCTTCATCTGCTCTGCTGGACTCCAAAGTCCTGCCTTTTTCCAAAAAGGAAAATTAAAAACACAAATTCTCAAGTGGTCTGATAGTAATTCAGCCCAGCAAATTTTACTTTCCATTAAAAGTCACCAGCTGTCATGTGCTTCATTTTAAATGGAAATAACTTGCTCTCAAAGAACATTTTTCAGTTGATGTCACTTGTGAGTTTTATTTTCTCCTAATGAAAAGTGGATTTGCATTAGTGTCGCTTTGGTGACAGGAAACCCCTGGATGGAGGCCTGACTTGGTGATCTGCCCCTGCCCAGAGCAAAGCTAATAGTTCTACCAGCCAGGTTGGAGGATTGACATTGCAGCCAAGGGGGCTAGTGAGGAGCAGAGGGAAGGGGTGCAGATACCTGATGGCCTGTCCTCTTACAGTGAGGCTGCCTGCTGTGCTTTTTCCCTTTTAAAAAGGCTTCAACAACAGGAAGAAAATGTTTTTCAGTGTTGAAGAGGTGTTGGGGAGTGGGGTAAATGTTTTAAGGTGATTAACAGTTTCAGGGAGGCCTCTCTTCTGGGCCTGTCACATCTGAGGCCCTATCCCTACCAGGGATCTCCCCAAAGAAGCATGCTCATGGGCTCTCTACTGTGCACAAGTACCTCCTGTCTCTGGCAACTCGAAGAATTTCTTCATGACTCTCAAGAACAGAAAGAAGCCAAAGGAGTGTCTGGAACTCCCTGAAGCCTGAACGGGGAATGTCCGCTGGGCATTGGTAACTGTAGTACCTGACAGGGTAGCCTGGACACTCAGCAGCCACCTGCAGAAGGGCCCAAGGCAGGGGTGAGCAGTCAGAGAAGACAGGAGAGGGACGTCGATGGCACCAGCTTTGTCCTACTGGACAGATCCTGTTGTTGTTGTTAGTTGTTCCAACAGGGTCCAGCCTGACCTACTGAAAAGAACAAATCAAGGGGACCAGAGACTTGGGGAACTGGTGAAACTAGGAAACAGAGAAAGGGAGACATGAGCAACTCTCACATTGAGAATGCACCAAACCTGGGTGCTGAAGATGGACTTGGAGCTGTGTTCTCAGAAGGGGTTGATGGGCTCTTCCCTCACCAGCCTCCTATATGCATTCACATGTTTGTACACACACACATATGCACACGGACACATGCACACACACAACATCAGGTTCACCACTTCTCGGAGCTCTCCCTATGAAAATAGCAGCATTCGAACCTAAGGATGTTACCAAGGGCTATCCCAGCTCAGGCAAAGTTTCTTCAAACCCCTTGTCTCCATGCTCACAGCAAGAGCTTAGAAGTATCCAAAAATTTTTGAATAATGTTCTTGACAGACACCAAAGCTTTCTCCTGCTCCAGAGCTTGGAGAACTGGGGCTGCCCCCAGGGAAGACTCCCCTGGCAGCTCCTGTCTGAGCAGCTGGGGCCAGCTCCAGGAACACTAAATTCTGGCTGCGTTTCCAGCCAAGGCTTGGTTACTTTAGAATCCCTCTCCTCCCCCTTGTCTTTTCAGGCAGGAACCAGCCAAGGTATTCGTCATATTTCCGAGCTACCCTGCTGCTTGATTTATGCACAGACAGGGTCGGGGCACAGACTCCAAAGCGGGAAGGGGGAAGGCAAGCTGGTTGGGGAAGGGAGATAGAAGGCTGGGGGTCCTGTGACCCCAGGAGTTTCCGAGAAGGTCCTCAGTTTTAGGGTCAACTCTTTGTTGAGCTCAGGAGGAACATGTGGATCCACAGATGTCAGGGGAATGGAAATGGTCTCACTCTAGCTCTCTCTGATTGTGAGACGTGGCCATAAAAGGAGTGAAATTTCATTGCCCTCTCACTAGGCTTCACCAAACAGAGTTTTCAGAAAAATGTCCAGTCTTCTCC
The DNA here is from genome assembly GCF_000298275.1 of Orycteropus afer afer. Lineage (NCBI taxonomy): Eukaryota > Metazoa > Chordata > Mammalia > Tubulidentata > Orycteropodidae > Orycteropus > Orycteropus afer. Next base: position 4,539,341 of record NW_006921630.1, read on the forward strand.
TTCGGGATGTTGGATGTGATCTTGTTGGCCAAAGAGAAAACGAGTAACAGATGAAGCGCATGCAGACGAGGAGGCCAAAACCAAAATGTTAATCACCTCGAGATAGTTGTGCTCCCTCCAAAGCCTGCTTGGCCCTCCTCACAGGAGTCTTGATTGCAGACTTTTCCCTGTGGGGTGGGCGTTTTGCTGCTGATATTAGGGAATACATTTGATGGTCCAACTTGCAAGAAGATAGATAATTATCCTTCAATGTATTGAATGTGCCTGTTAGGGTGACTTTAAATGGTTGAAATACTGACTGAAGCGCTAGATTAAACTAATACTTCTACAACGCTCCCATAAAAGCAAGCTCAAGATGCTGTCATCCAAGATGAATAAAAATGCCTCTTTTTATTCCACTGCATATGAAAACATGAGATCATTGGAATATATTTAGAGTGAGATTTGGCGGCCTGTGCATGTTTACAATCCTTGGACATGAAGGTCTAATGTAAATCGGAGGCACTCTTTCCCCTCCTGACTTCTTTTCTTTCCCTAAGAAGATGAATGCTGGTTCCAAGAGTTTATAATCCCTTTACTTGGTTGTACCCAAAATTAAAGTTACTGAGTGACTCATAACATCCTTGGTACCAGCAGCTAGCTAGAAAGCCTGAGCCTTGAGGTTTCAATGAATTAATCCAACCACTGAACCGGCTCCATCCATCCATCATGGCATACAACACATTCATTGAGCTTGGAGCAGAAGATCTAAAAATACAGTCTCTTCCTCAGTTCTCTGAATCACGATTTGGTGTGACTTCATTGGGCAGAAGGCTTACAATGGTTTGTGGTCACTGACTCTTGTAATTACATAGATTTTGGATTCTCTCTAGAGCCTTCAGTAACAGCCTGAAATCAACATGGAGGCTGTAGGTGCTCTTTCTTGTGCCAGGATGCTGGTTCTCAACCCGGCTGCACATTAGAATTATGCAGGGAGCTTCAAAAAATACTGATTCCTAGTCCCCAACCACCAGTAATTCTGATGGTGTTTGTCTGGGGTGCAATGGAGGCATAAAAAAGTTTTTAAAATGGTATTAAACTATATTCCCGTTTGTGTTTTTAAAAATTATATATGCGTAGAAAAAAGACTTGGAAGAATAATCACAAATATGCTAATTGATGATTGTCAAGTAACAGAAATAAAAGACATTTTTATTCACTTCTATACTTTTCAGTGGGAGCTCTGGTGACATAGTCCCTAAGGCATTTGACTGCAAACCAGAAGGCTGGCAGTTCAAACCTACCAGCCACTCCTTGGAAGGAAGACTGGGCAATCTACTTCTATAGAGATACAGCCTTGGAAACCTAAGGAAGGGTCACTATGAGTCAGAATCTACTTGATGGCAGTGGGTTTGAATTGGATTATACTTTTCAGTATGTCCTGAATTTTTTTTTTTTTTTTTGCCACAAAACAAATTGCAGTGAAACAAAGTATTAATATAATGGGAGGAGGGCACTATTTCCCACTTACAAAGCAAGAAGTTCAGGATATCCGAAACAGAATTCCTCCTCTTCTTCCCTTACTTGATTTTCCTCCTGCATCTCCAATTCTGAAAATGGCACTGGAACCTCACCAGCTGCCCACACTCAGTGATCATCCTGGCCTCCTACCTTCCCTTGCTCTGGAATCCAATTCCTTACTAACTCTCTACATTCAGCAACCAGTTGCCATCGAGTTGACTCTGACTCATGGCATCCCATGTGTGTCAGGGTAGACCTGTGCCCCAGAGGGTTCTCAGTGGCTGAGTTTTCAGAAGTACATCACCAGGATTTCTTCTGAGGTGCTGCTAAGTGGACTTGAACAGCCAACCAGTCAGCTTCCATAATATTTCTTAAATTTCTCTACAGCTATTCACACACATCCTGCCCCCTACTGCTACCTTAACTTGGGCCTCCATTATCTTGCATCCATACTGATTGAGCCAACTCCTCACCAGGCTCCTACCCTGAAGGCTGCAGTGTGGACCAGCCACACTCAATGAACACTGCAGCCATGGTGATCTTCAAACCTATTCCCATCACTCACCTGCTTAAAAGCTTTCAGTTTCTTCCTCTTATGTCCAGGGCACTCACATTCCAAGCTCATTGTATGGTTTATAAGGTCCTCCATGACTCAACCCTGCCCACCTTCATAGCAGTCTTTGTTCTCACAACCCCTCGCCTTGCACTCTTTACACCCCCTATGTTGAACACAGGGGGCTCTGGTAGCGTAGTGCCTAAGGAACTTGACTGCTAACCAGAAGGCTAGCGGTTCAAACCCACCAGCCACTCCTCGGAAGGAAGGTTGGGCAATCTACTTCCATAGTGGTACCACCTTGGAAACCCACGGAGGGGTCGCTACGAGTTAGGTCCAACTCGATGGCACATAACGACAACAACATGTTGAATACTTGAGTTCCCCAAGTGTGCCATCATCTTTCTGACTCACAACCTTTGCTTGTGCTTCTCCTTCTGCTTCGAATGTCCTTCCCTTCCCATCCTAACCATTTTCTGAGTGACATTTACCCAAGAAGTCTATACTTTACCATCTCCCATATCTCTTTCGTGCTCTATATGCCCATGTCTTTGTCTGGTGGTATAGTGCCTAAGGCACTTGACTGCTAACCAGAAGGCTGGCGCTTCAAACCCACCAGGAACTCCTCGGAAGGAAGATTGGACAATCTACTTCCCAAATGATACTGCCTCAGAAACCCAAGGAGGGTCGGTATTAGTTGGAACTGACTCAACGGCAGCGAATTTGTTTCCTCTTTGTTTTTTGTCTATCAGGTAACTGTCTCCCCCAGCACGTTTTGACTTCCTTGAGGATTCAGAACATTCATTTTTGTGCCCCAGTCACTCACACTACCTAACATAAATGGATCAATACTGCCCCTTAAATTCACATAGCTCTTTTTGGTTTTTCAAAGTACTTTTATGTGTGTTTGAGGTTGGAATTTGTGCCCCAAAATAGTCTTCAAAAGTATCACCTATGCCATTTGTGTTCTTAAGTTAGCCCCCAGGACAGTGTTCGCAGACAGAGAGGGTAGAAACGAGGTGCACAGTGGTCAGCTGGCATCACTGGCTGCCCAGTGCCACACAGCAAGGCTGGGAGCCTGGAGTCTCTGCCTAGTGCCCGCCCCCCACCTCATCTCACCAGTGCTGGATCCAGGGCTTCAGCCCAAATCTGTGTGGGGAAGTTGCCCATAGGAAATGGAGATTGTAAGCCATATAAAATCCTTCTCTCTCTCATTTTCCAATCTTGCTTTCAAACAGGGTAAAAAACAACTGGGAGATACAAAGTGGCTTTAAGAAGAATTACTTGGGGTTTTCAATCTTCTATAATCAACACTTTCTGGAAAGAAAGCAGATGCAGAGTGTGTGAATTTCACCTCTCTGGAGAAAATACAAATTCAATAATCCCTTCCACTTTAATCAGGCCTAGGAGGGAAGGGCTGTCAGGGATCCTTTCCAGAATGTAATCAGTGGGGGAAAGTTCAAAGCCACCTGCCTGCTGGCTCATCCACTGGCAGGCCACATCCTGAGACTGTCCACAAGCAGTGACGGAAATTGTGGCTCATGGCTCCTCTGACCAAGCCCAAGTCAGGAGTTGTTTCTCCTTAGTGGAATGGCATTAAGAAGACCCTGTCTCTCCACATTGGGAAACATTGTTACTTGATCATTGAGTTCAGCCTGACCCAGAGAGGGCTCCTGGGTCCCTCTCCATTACAGCTCTGCCAAAGGCACATCTTCACCATCCCCTTCCCAGGAGATGAGGCAGGGGCAGTCCAAGGGCTGTGGCACCCTCCCCCAAACTCTGTTTAGTACTACAAACTGTAGTGTAGATTCCTGGAACAGACATTGTCCCTACAAGGAGCAAGAACTCACAAGTTGAGCTCAGTAAACTCCTTTTTTTTTTTTTTTTAATTTGAGGCTCCCCCGCCCCATCCTTTTACTCCATTCTTTTGGGGGTGGGGTGAAAATATATGCAACAAAACACACACCTATACAATAATTTTTACAATTTTTACATACAGAGTTCATTGACAATGTTGACAGTGTTTACATACTTTACAATGTGTCATCATTCTCCCTATCTCTGCTCATATTTTTTCACTACCTTTAACTTAGACTCTCTGCCTCTTAATGTATGTCCTCAGCTGTGTTCTAGAGTTATTGTTGTCCACTGAGCACAGTCCTGAAGGTGAACATTACCACTAACACCAGGCTACAGTTAAATGCATAGGTGAGAAGATCAGGTGGGGATAGGTGAACAGGAATATACCCGAGACCAAGGATAGATTTGGCTGAAGATTATATTACATATGCACTTGTGCTACAAAATTAGCCACATATATTACAGGAGTAACTTCTCAGAGACAACCAAACACCCTAAGAGAGAGAGAATCACCAGGCCTGTGGACTCGGGACTATAGTCTTGGGGGGACATCATGCTCAATTGGCACAAAATAGTACATGAAAGTATTATTCCACAATCTATTTTGGTGAGTAATGACTGGGGTCTTAAAAGCTTTCAAGTAACCATCTAAGATACAACTATTGGTCCCATCTGAATCAAAGAAGAGTGAAGAAAAAGGCATCTGGAAACAATTAGTCCAAGGATAAGATGAAATGTGTAAAGACCTGGAGTTAGAAAACCAAAGGGAAGAACACAGTCGGCATTTCTCAAGCTGAAAGAACTGAAGAAAAAATTTAAGCCTTGAGTTGCAATATTGAAATACTCTATGGGCAAAATATTGAATGGTGCAGGAAACATCAAAATAAAAGAAAATGGAAGGAATACACAGAGTCACTATACCAAAAAGAATTGGTCAATGCTCATCCATTTCAGGAAGTGGCAGTTGATCAAGAACTAATGATATTGAAGGAAGAAGTTGAAGCTGCACTGAAGGAAGTGGTAAAAAAACAAGGTTCTAGGAATTTACAGAATACCCACTGAGGTGTTTCAACAAATGGATGCTGCACTGCAGGCACTCACTTGTCTATGCCAAGAAATTTGAAAGACTGGAAGAGATCCATATTTGTACCCATTCCAAAGAAAGGTGATCCTACAGAATGTGGAAATTAACAAACAATATCATTAATATTGCATGCAAGTAAAATCTTACTAAAGATAATTCAAAAATGGTTGCAGCAGTATATTGACAGAGAACTTCCAGAAATACAAGCTGGATTCAAAAGAGGACATGGAACAAGGAATATCATTGCTGATGTCAGATGGATCTTGGCTGAAAACAAATAATACCAGAAAGATGTTTACTTGTGTTTTATTGACTATGTAAAAGCATTTGATTGTGTGGATCATAACAAATTATGGGTAACATTGAGAAGAATGGGAATTCCAGAACATTTAATTGTACTCATGAGGAACCTATACATAGACCAGGAGGCTATTGTTCGAACAAAACAAGGGAACACTGCATGGTTTAAAATCAAGAAGAGAGTGTGTTAGGGCTGTATCTTTTCACCATACTTATTCAATCTGTACACTGAGCAAATAACGCAAGAAGCTGGACTATCTGAAGAAGAACATGGCAGGAAGACTATTAGCAACCTGTGATACGCATTTGACACAACTTTGCTTGCTGAAAGTGAGGATGACTTGAAACACTTACTGATGAAGATTGAAGACTACAGTCTGCAGGATTACACCTCATTATAAAGAAAACAAAAATCCTCACAACTGGACCAATAAGCACCATCATGATAAATGGAGAAAAGATTGAAGTTGTGAAAGACTTCACATTACTTGGTTCTACAATCAACACCAATGGAAGCATTAGTCAAGATATCAGATGCCATATGTTGTTGTTGTTGTTATGTGCCATCGAGTCAGCCCTGACTCATAGCGACCCCTCCTTGGGTTTCCGAGGCAGTATCACTACGGAAGTAGGATTGCCCAACCTTCCTTCCGAGGAGTGGCTGGTGGGTTTGAACCGCCAGCCTTCTGGTTAGCAGTCAAGTGCCTTAGCCACTATGCTACCAGAGCTCCCAGATGCCATATAGTACTGGGTAAATCAGCTGTGAAGGACCTTTTTCAAGTGCTGAAGAGCAAAGAATCTCCTTGAAGACTAAGGTACTCCTGACACAAGCCATGGTATTTTCAATCACCTCATATGCATGTGAGAGCTGGACAATGAATAAAGAAGACTGAAGAAGAGTCAATGCTTTTGAGCTGTGGTGTTGGTGAAGAATGCTAAAAGTACCATGGATTGCTAAAAGAACTAACAAATCTGTCCTGGAAAAGTGCAGCCAGAATGCTCCCTGGAAGCGAGAATGCCCAGACTTAGTCTCACCTACTAATGTAGTCTCACCTACTAATGTCATGTTGTAAGCAGAGACCATTGCCTGGAGAAGGATATGCTTGGTGAAGTGGAGGGTCAACAAAAAAGAAGAAGGCCCTCAGGAAGATCAATAGACACAGTGGTTATAATGATGAGCTCAGGTATAGCAGGGAGCATGGAGCAGGCACAGGACAAGGCAGTGTTTCATTCAGCTGTACATAGGGTCACTGTGAGTCAGAGATAACTCGACAGCACCTAACAACAACAAGGATAAGATGGACGATGAGGATCTCAGCCTTCATGACCCCAAGACCAGAAGTGCTAGATGGTGCCCAGCTACCAATGCCAACTACTCAGAAGTGATCAAAACTGGAGATCCTGGATCAAGTGGAATAAAAAATGTGGAACAAAATTCAAAAATACAAAAATGACCAGAATTACTGGTCAGATAGAGTCTAGTGGAACCCCCAAGACTATGGCCCTGGGTTACCCTTTGGGCCTAGAAATGAACTCACTCCCATGGATTGGCTCTCTGCCCAACAGTAGAAAGACCTACATGCAGAACACCTACCCGAGGGCTATGCACCCACCTACTCTAGGGAGATGCACCCCTTAGAACAATCAGCCATGAGACACCAGAGGGGCAGCATTCACATAGAGGGAAAGCTGGACAGGCAGGAATGCGTAGTTAATAAGGACACAGGGAGGGGGTAGTCACAGGGACAGGAGGAGAGGAGAGTTTGTTATGGTCGAGGATGATAATCAGAGCATGAAATCAAATGTGCATGAACTGTTGAATGTAAAACAAATTTACACCCAAAGTACAATAAAATTAATTAAATAAATAAATAGATTCATCTGATATCAGAAAAAAAAAAAAAAAGTCTACATGGCATAGTTTCAGTTCAAGGCTTAAAGGTTGTTTCCAGGTGCTCAAATAATTTCTTTTACAAGGATCAGCACAAGGCTACTCCGTGTGAGGTGGAGGCTAAAGGTGTCCCAAACTTCCAGCTTTTCCAAACTACTGTACCACTCCATCATCTCTAACATCAATTCCTCCTCCTCCCCTCAGTACTCTCTCTCCCATCTTGTTGTTGTTGTTGTTATGTGCCGTCGAGTTGGCCCCGAGTCATAGCGACCCCTCCTTGGGTTTCCGAGGCAGTATCACTACGGAAGTAGGATTGCCCAACCTTCCTTCCGAGGAGTGGCTGGTGGGTTTGAACCGCCAGCCTTCTGGTTAGCAGTCAAGTGCTTTAGCCACTATGCTACTCTCCCATCTTAGAGTTCTCTATTTCACTGTAACATCTCACAGAACCCACAAACTGCCAAGGAAATGGCTATTGTGGTTGTGGAGGCTGGTAAGTACCAAATCCATGGGTCAGGCATTGGTCTGGAAGATTCTCCTCACTCACATGGTTGCAGGGACTGACAAACCCAAATTGACAGGTTGGATAACTGGCTGGTGTCTCAGGTCCCAAGAACTGGGGGCAAGGTAATGAACCAGGTGCAGAATCCAGAGCAAAGGGGCTAACTTTCCCAGAACATTCACATATATACCCTGAAGGAAACTGAGGGTGGTGATTTGAGTAACCCCCTCCAGCAAGGAGGAATTCAAGATACATCCCACCCTAATACTGCCTCACAACACAACAGACAACTCATCCAAAATGGGACCATTACCACATCCATAGAGGCTAGGGTTTTAATATATCACAAAGTACAGGACTATGGTTAATTTAAAAACAAACCAAACTCACTGCCTTTGAGTCAAATCCAACTCATAGCAACCCCTCCTTGGGTTTCCAAGGTGGTATCACTACAGAAGTAGATTGCCCAATCTTCCTTCCCAGGAGCGGCTGGTGAATTTGAACTTCCAGCCTTCTGGTTAGCAGTCAAATGCCTTAGGCACCATGCCACCAGAGCTAGAAGGGCCATATTTAACAATTCACTGCACTGCAGGTTACCCCCTGGCTCTTCTAGCATTGGTCTTTTCATAGTTGAAGAATTCACTTGACTTTCCCGGTCATTTTGCCAGTCCCAAAGAATTGTACAGTTGCACCAGCATCCTCTCTCATTGCCTCTTCCCCAGATCCCCCAGAGAAATGTAGGAATCTGTCCAGTGGTGATCCTCCCTTTGCTCCACTCATTTTGAGTGTGAGGACACACTCATGAAGGCATGCAAACCAGCCTTTCATGCCTTTGTCTCCACCACCACTCCCGTTTTAGGTAACAGATGTTTCAACTGTCCATTCCAATTCTTTATCAAACCATTAATCTAAGGATGGAATGCAACATGGTATGCCATTTAATAGATGTTTCTTGACCCATTGCTGCACCCTGTCAGCTGTAAAATGTGTTCCTTGGTCTGAGGAAATATAACTTGGTGACACAAATTGGTACAGTATCTTTTGTTCCAATCCTTCAGTGGTGTTTGTGGCATTTGCCTCTGTCATGAGGTATGCGTGTCCAGTCCAGAGTAGGTATCTATTCCTGTGAGGACCATTTTGTAGCCACCTGTTGCAACTGGAATCATTGGTCCAATATAATCAACTTGCCAGCTATGTTCAGGGCCTTTTCTCTGTGGAACCTACCCCACAGCCATCTGCAACCTTTGTCTCTCTTGCTGGCAGAAAAAGCAGTCCTTATTGGCATTTTGTACTTCACAGAGTAAAAGAGGGATATGTCTAGATTCAGCCCATCTCTGTGTTGCTGCAGCACCCCCATGTCCATGAACCCAATTGGCCAACTCAAAGGAGCATACCAGCATGTCCACTTGCTCATTCCAATCACCTTCCAATCCAGGAAGGGGATTCTTCTGATGGGCATCAACATAACCTACTCTAATGCACCCTCTAAATTCCAAGAGTGCTTTCCATAGGTCCACACCCCACACTGGAGTCCCCTTAATAGTCCAATCTTCCATCACCCACTTGCCTGACCATATATCCAGGCCACTGACCACTGGTGATGAATCAGTAAAAATCCAAACATATGAACTCCCACCATTGCCCATTCTTCCATGACAGCTAGGAAGACAGCATGCAGTCTTCAGTCAGGGTCTTTCCATCTGCTTGTCTTAATGCAGCAGATTTTCACATCAAATGGTTCCTGTGTACCCTGGAATTGCCATCTGTGAACAAAGCAGCCTTCTGCTGGTCAGCAGAAAGTTGTTCACAGGGCACTGTCCATGTGGCAGTGGGCTCTAGCAGCTTCTCAGGTGCCTCTAGGGTAGATCCTATGGGAAAAGAGGGCACTTGCTCATGATGGTGGGTGCCTCCCTGCATTCCTCCAGTAGCTTGTTCTTGTGTAAACTATTTCCATTTTATTATGGAATATTTTGAGCACTGCCTTCATTATTAGAGTGTTTCTCTGACATCACCTGACATATATATATATATATATATATATATATATATATATATATATATATATATATATATATATATATATATATATATAAAAAATATATATATATATATATATATATATACATATATATATATATATATATATTAAAATGAGACAAATAACTTTTGTTTATTTTAGTGTTTATACTTACGAAATAGCAAGTTGAACAGAAGAGAACAAGGCTAGAATGGAGCTGGAGATTCTAAAGGGTTTTGGAGGGGAGATGGTTTCTTTCTGCTTCCACACCCAGCTCATGTCTGGGTCCTATTCATTTGACTTGTTAAAGACCTCTCAAATCAAAATGCTACTCTCCACCACTACTGCCACTAACTGAGTCAGGACACAACTATTTTCCACCATGACTGCTGCTACTGCCTCCTAACAGGGAACATTGCCTCCTATCTTGTCTCTTTTGAATCCATTCTTCATACTGTAGCCACAGTGATCTTTTCTGGTAGATTTTTCTCAGTGAGAAGGTCTCCGCACCACCCAAGATATTTTGGGTATTTCAGGTCTCATGATGATTTTATGTCCTTCTGTCACTGAGGCAGTCTCAATCAATGCCTAATAGCAAGTGAGTAATTGCCTTTCAAATGGCATGTATTGTGCTGCAGCATCTGGAAAATTTCTAGTTCAGAATCCCAAGAGTGGCTGTAGGGCAGCATTCTCGAGTTTTTGCCATAAGCTCCAATCTGCATAAGCACATGTAGCAGATACCCCAAAAATCATGTCTGAATGTGGATCATACAGGCCTAATGGCAAAGGGAGTGAGACCACTTTCTGTAATTCAGACATAGTCTGCTGTTACTTGCGCCCCCATTTGAACACAGCTTTCTTCTGAGTGGTTTCATGGATGGGAGCCAGCAATATTCCCAGATGTGGTATATATGTTCTCCAAAATCCGTATAGACCAATCAACCATTGGGCCTCCCGTTTAGTCTTAAGGGGAGGTAGTGACAGCAGCTTATTCTCGGTTGCCTGTGGAATGTCACAGGGGGCTTCTGTCCAAGTTATTCCCAATAATTTCACCATTTGGGTAGAGCCCTGGATTTTTCCTAGATTTATTAACCAGCCTCTGCTGGTCATGTGGGCCACCACTGTTTTCAAATCTGCCCTAGCCTATTCTTCCATGTTTTATATTACCATAATATCATCAATATAATATATCACCATACTTGAAATCTACACCAAAGCCAAGTCTCTTATAACCAAACCATGGCTGTAAGCCAGTGGATTCAAATAATTCTGTGGCAAAACATTTAAAGTATATTGAGATCCTTCTCATGTGAAAGCAAACTGCAGCTGACTTTCTGAGATTGAGATGGAGAAAAAGTCATTTGCAAGATCAATCACTGAGTACCAGTCTCCTTTAGCCTGCTGTATTTTCTGTCCCATTGATACCATATCTGGAACAGCTGAAGCCACCAGTGGCACTACTTTATTTAAGCCTTGATAGTCTATTGGACCTCTGGTAGCATAGTGCCTAAGGCACTTGACTGCTAACCAGAAGGCTGGTGGTTCAAACCCACCAGCCACTCCTCAGAAGGAAGGTTGGGCAATCTACTTCTGTAGTGACACCACCTTGGAAACCCAAGGAGGGGTCACTATGAGTCAGCTCCAACTGCACGGCACCTAACAACAACAACAGTCTACTCTCAGCCTCCATGAGCCATCTGCCTTTTTCATGGGCTGTACAGGGCAAGTATACAGAGAATTTGTTGGCACAAATACTCCAACCTTTAGCATGTCTTTAATCAAAGAAGTTGTGGTGGTTATGTTTGTGTGTCAACTTGGCGGGGCCTGATTGAGTGGCTGGGCAGCTGGTGGTAGTTATTCCCCATGATGAGACTGGCAATCAACTCCATGGTGGGATCTACCACAAGCAGCTGAGTAGCTGCCTTTGGGATGTTGTCTGCTTCTTGTATATAAGGAGAAGCCTTGGGTATAGTTTCTAGTTTATGGCACACTTGGACCCTGCATGTAGCCATGTCATTGTTCAGCAGCCTGCCATGCTCTGCCAACCATGGGACTTACAATGGATTTAAATGAATGGCCTGCCATGTGGTTTGGTAACATCAGGACTGTGCCTTTTTACTTGTCAACCTTGGGTTTGTCAACCTCAGCAGCCAGCAGCTATCTGAGTGAAGAAATGCCTCTAGTTCCAGTGGGCTGGGAGCTGGAGGCAGAGCTGGACCCCAAGGCTGAGGGGCTTTCACCCAGCCCCTAGAGCCTGGCACTTTGAACTTGGACTTAAAGCCTCCAAACTGTAAGATAATAAAATCCTGTTTGTTAAGGCCATCCCATTTGTGGTATATTCTTGTCAGAGTGGCACTAGGTAACTGGAACAGAAGTAATCTCCCTTTGTCCACCAGGTATCCTATATTGTTTCAAGTTAACAACCTGAGTAGGTTCAGGCATTTAGAATATCCAATCAATACTGGCCTAAGGATAGACTTAAAATCTTTCAATTTTACGGTATCAGGTAGAAGGTGTGATCCCCAGTTAGACACAATATCTATACCAATAATACATTCAGGTAAGGCACATGCAACTACTTCATACATCTGTTTACATCATCCAATTCTCTTCCAAACTTTCACCTTAGTCCCATCAACTCTTGTATCACCATATCCCCCCAGTCTAACCACAGGCCCCTTCAAGATTTCATTTACACATTTTGGGATGACAGTACATTGGGCTCCTGTATGCAGGAGCCCCAAGGAGGTCTCTTCCTCAACCCTGGGCCATTTTACCCACACATTTGCATATGGTCTCAGGTCCCCTGTTAGGGGCTAGACTAGAAGACCCCCCTGTAAGTCCTTATTCTCATCAACTAGTTGAGCCTCTACTTCAACTGGTCCCAGGTGGGACTTCCCATCATTAAATGCCTTTTGATTGGAGTGAATAAAATGGACTTGTTTAGACCTCCTTAATCTTGGGGGACCAGCAGACATTTCCACTGGCCCACTGTGGTGGTTAAGTTTGTGTGTCAACTTGGCTGGGCCTGGTTGAGTGGCTGGGCAGCTGAATGTGGTTATTCCCCATGATGAGACTGCGTGGTGGAATCTACTGTGAGCAGCTGAGTAGCTGTCTTAGGGATGTGGTCAGCTTCCTGTGTATAAGGAGAAGCCTTGAGAAATGGTCTCTAGCTTATGGCATGCTTGAACCCTGCACATAGTCATGTCATTATTCAGCACCCTGCCATGTTCTGCCAACCTTGGGACTTTCAATGGACTTGAATGAATGGCCTGCTGTGTGGTTTGGTAATGTCAGGACTGTGCCATTTTATTTGACGACCTTGGGCTTTTTAGCCTCAGCAGCCAGGAGCTGCCTGCATGAAGAGATGCCTCTAGCTTCAGTGGGTCGGGAGCAAGAGGCAGAGCTGAAGCCCAAGGTCAAGGGACTTCCACACAGTGCCCAGAGTCTGGCACTTTGAACTCGGACTTAGAGCCTCCAAAGTTAGAGAATAAAACTCCTGTTTGTTCAAGCCATTGCATTTGTGGTGTATTCCTGTCAGAGTGGCACTAGGTAACCAGAACACCCACCCAATCTCCTGTAGAGCTGCATTAGTACTTTTGTCTCAACTCCATCAATCTCCACTATATTCATCCCATTTCTTAGTAACTATCTAAAACCCTCTGACCTGCTGAGGTAAGTTCTTTCCCTATTGCCTATTCCCATGCTCCTATGAATCACTCTAATATTTCTTGCATCTGTAAGACCCATGCAGGGAAGCTATGCCAACAGATCCAGTATGGCTTCTTAGATTGTTGCAAGGTTACATGGGGTGCCCATGTAGAAGGGGCTCCCCATTACCACATGTGCCATGGCCTGTGTAAGGAGCATATTCATTGGATGAACATCCTGCTCACCATAAAACCGTTCCACAATGGCTTGCTTAAGCAGCACATTAGTTGCTTCCTCTGGAGTGTTTCATCAAGGTATTTAGAGGTGAAGAGGGCCATTTTCCTTTCTCAGGGTAAGCAAACCTCACTGCAAATGTTCTCCAGTCCACCTCAAGGTTAACCTGCTGTGCAACTGGATCTTGTTCATCATTCATGACTGTTTCATAGTGAGCTATGGGTCTTGCATGACTCCAAGATGCTCTTCCATTCTATAGCATTCAAAACTAAAGACACTGCCCCTAAATTAGTTGTTCTCACAATCCATTTAATAAAGTTTCTTCAGGAAACTGGCGATACCAATCTACAAATCGAAGCAACTCCTTTACACTATACAGGGTTTGCTCATTCCCCTCCCTGACTAACTTCTTGGTGACCGGAAGTTGAAGGGGTACTTCCTCTTTTTACAAAACAATTTTTCCTTTCTGGGTAGGCCCTGAGAGAACACATTTATAGTTCTGATGGGACTGGATCTGAGCTTGGTTCAGCACTACAGTCTACCCTTACATCCTTTTCCCCTGCCATTGCAGCTATTATTGATACTAGCAACCAAGGAATTGTAAATCTCGCCCTCTCTTTATCACTCTGTATTTTCACATGGGTCCAACTAGCCAATTCCTCAGGAGTTAGATATACCACTCTTAAATCTTATGAAGAGCTTTTGCCTTTGGCAACTGATTGCAACATAACAGCTATTTTATCCATGGGGTTTTTATCCCATCAAAAAAACAAAGGTTTCTCATTCTCCCATTTATCCCCTTTTTTCCAAAAGCCAGTGACTCTGGGCCATTGCAGCAAATGCTACCATTGTGACACCAACTGCTCAAACGATTTCTTTTAGATGGATTAGCACAAGGCTGGTCCCTATGAGGAGGAGGTAAAGATATCCCAAATGTCCAGCTTCTCCAAACTGCTGTACCACTTCATCATCTCTAGCATCAACTCCTCTTCCTCCTCCTCCCCGCAGTACTCTCCCTCCCATCTTAGGATTCTGTATTTCACTGTAACATATCACAGAGCCCACAGACTGCCAAAGAAATGGCTGATGTGGTTGTGGAGACTGGCAAATCCTAAATCTGTGGGTCAGGTATTGGTCTGGAGGATTCTCCTCACTCATGTGGTTGCAGGGACTGGTGAACACTAATCAACAGGTCAGACGACTGGCTGCTATCTTAAGTTCCAAGAACCAGGGGTGAGATGATAATGAACCGATCCAGAGCAAGACAGTGAACTTTGTCAGAGCATTCACATAAAATCCCTCAAGAAATCTAAGAGTGGTGACTTGAGTCACTTGTCCAACAAGGCAGGACTCAAGATACATCCCACCCAATCTTGCCTCATCAATACAATAGACAACTCACCCCAAAATGAGACCATAACCACAGGCATCAAACCAAAAGCCAAACTCACTGCCATCGAGTTGATTCTGGTTTCCAAGGCTGTAAATCTTTATAGAAACAGAGTGCCTCATCTTTCTTCTATGGAGTGGCTAGTGGATTCGAACCACTGACATTTTGGTTAGCAGTCAAATGCCTTAACTACTACACCACCAGAGTTCTTTAACCACAGGCATAGAGGCTCGGATTTATGGTATATCATGAAATGGAGAACTATGGATAGAAGGGCCATATTAAGCAATTCACTGCACTGCACCAGGCAATAGATTCAGGGGTCCCTCCAGTTTCAATGTATCCAGTAAGTATGGTTTCCAATATGAATTTGAAGTTCTGTTCCACGATTTTTCCTCCTTTTGATCAAGATCCAACATTGGATCAGTAAGAGTAACTGGACACCATCTATTTCTTCTGGTCTCATGATAAAGGAGGTTTTTGTGAAGGCAATTAGACCTGCAGTCCATTTCCTTTTCAGATTCCTGGATCTCCTTCTGTTGTTCCAGGTGAATAGAGACCAATTGCTGTGTCTTAGGTGAATGCTAAAAAGCTTTTATGATCCCAGGCACTACTCACTGAACTAGAAGGTAGAGCAGAAACTCTAACAACAATATTAAGCCAATTGAGTGGAGAGGCCCATAAAATCATGCCCCTAAATCTTTGAACCAAGGAAGTGATTCCCAGGTGGTGTTTATTTGTACTTATGTAATATCAACAGTTGCAGCCTTCCTTCTTTCTTTTCTTCTTTTGTTTTTGAGGGAGGGGGACTCCTTTTTTTGTTGTAAGATTATATATAACATTCTATTTGTCATTTCATCCTCTATCTCTCTCTCTTTTTTTTTCTGGTGTACTGTTTAGTGCTAACAGCTACAAAAATCAAGTTGTATATTCATTATTCATAGTCATTGCCAATTTTTCCACTCCCGTAGACAGAAACTCAGTGCTTCCCAAAGAATGATTCTCCTTCCCTCCCCCCCCCATAACTGCTAGTAACCATTAGTTTTCAAACACTTACTTATTCCTGTCATTTCATATAAGTGAGACCATACAGTAATTATCCGTTATGATTGACTTACTTCACTCAGCAAATTGTCTTTGTTTCATCTGTAGTGTAGCATGGGAAAAAAACCTTTGGGAACCCCACCTCTGACAAGGGTCAAATATCCAAAATATATGTAAAACTTCTATAACTTAACAAAAAAATATAAAAATAAAAATAACCTAATAAGAAAATGGGCAAAGGACATGAACAGACTTATCCAAAAAGAATATTCAAACAGCCAACAAACTGAAACAATGCTTGTCATCACTAGCCATAAGAGAGATGAAAATCAAAGTTACAATGAAGAGCCACCTTACTCTTACAAGAAAGGCAATAATTTTAAAAAGTAATAAACACAGAAAATAAAAAATGTTGGAAAGGATGTGGGGAGATCAGAACTCTTATCCACTGCTGGTGAGAATGTAAGATGATACTCCTGTTACACTTCACCAAAGCAGATTAATTCAAGCAGCCAGCAAACACATGGAGAAATGCACACGATCATTAGCCGTTAAAACCAAAAAAAACCAAACTCACTGCCATCAAGTCAATTCCAACTTATAATGACCTCCATTGGGTTTCCGAGGCAGTAAATCTTTATGGAAGTAGATTGCCCAATCTTCCTTCCATGGAGTGGCTGGTGGGTTTGAACTGCCAACTCTCTGATTAGCAGTCAAATAAATGCCTTAGGCATTGCACCACCAGAGCTCCTTTCATTAGCCATTAAACACCAAACTCACTGCCAATGAGTTGGATTTGATTCATAGTGACCCCTCCTTGGGTTTCCAAGGTTGTATCACAATGGAAGTAGATTGCCCAATCTTCCTTCCGAGAATTGGGTGGTGGGTTTGAACCACCAGCCTTCTGGTTAGCAGTCAAGGGCTTTAGGTACTACACCATCAGAGCTCCCATTAGAGAAATACAAATCAAAACAACAATGAGATACCATCTCACCCCAGCACTAATAGCAAAGTTCAACAAGACAGAAAATAGTGAATGCTGGTGAGGATGTGGAGAGATTGGGACTCTCATACACTGCTGGTGGGACTGTAAAGTGGTACAAACACTGTGGAAATTCATATGGCGATTCCTTAAAAAGTTGGAAATAGAAATACCATTTGATCCAGCAATCCCATTACTAAGTATATCCTAAAGAAGTGAGAGCCAGAACATGAGTAGATATATGCACACCCATGTTCATCACAGCACTATTCACGATAGCAAAGATACGGAAACAGCCTAAGTACCTATCAACAGAGGAACAGATGACCAAACTGTGGTACATACACAGAGTGGAATACTATGCTACACTAAAGAATAATTTAGAATCTGCAAAACACCACATTATGCTGAGCAAAATAAGTCAATCACAGATGGACAGATATTGTATGAGTCCACTATTATAAAAAGTTAGGAAAGGTTTTTATACGAAAAGAAACATCCTTTGCTGGTTACCAGGGATGGGATGGGAGGGGAGAGAAAATTCCTAGATAGATTAAATATATACACAGAGAGAGAGAGAGAGGGAGAGAGGGAGGAAGAGAGAAACCAAAGATTATATTAGTGGTTACAAGGGGTAGGAGGGATCTCTGGTAGCATAGTGCCTAAGGCACTTGACTGCTAACCAGAAGGCTGGTGGTTCAAACCCAAGCCACTCCTGGGAAGGAAGGTTGGGCAATCTACTTCCGTAGAGATACTGCCTCAGAAACCCAAGTCGGATTTGACTCAATGACAGTGAGTCTGATTTTTTTGATTTGGAACCTTTGCCAAGAGGCACAATAACCATCAAGGGACGACACCATGCCCACAAGGCCTAAAGGGAATTCCTTTTTTTTTTTTTTTTTTTGCCTTAGAACCATAGCTGTTTAGGTGGAGGCAGCTGGACCATGGCCTATTTTAGCACCATAGCACTGGTAGTCATAAATTGTTGTTGTTAGCTACCATGGAGTCAGCCCCCAAGTCACGGTGAGGCCATGCACAACACTGCCTGGTCTTGCACCATCCTCATGATCATTACAGGTTGGACCATCATGATCCATAGGGTTTCCATTGGCTGGTTTTCAGAAGTAGATCTCCAGGCCTTTCTTCTTAGTCCATCTTAGTCCAGAAGCTCCACTGAAACCTGTTCAGCATCATAGCAACATACAAGCCTCCACTGACAGACAGGTGGTGGCTGTGCATTAGATGCATTGGCCGAGGACTGAACCCAGGTCTCCCACATGGAAGGCAAAAATTCTGCCACTGAACCACCAATAGTCCCACGGAAGTCATAAGTAGAAGAGGTTAAAGAAGACATAGGAAATACATGATGCTTAGGTTTCTCGGGGCAGATGGGAAGAATAAGGGGAAGCTTGACATGATCCCAGGAGCTCTGGTGGTGTAGTGCCTAAGGCATCTGACTGCTAACCAGAAGGCTGGCTGTTCAAACCCACCAGCCACTCCTTGGAAGGAAGATTGAGCAATCTACTTAGGTAGTGATACTGCCTCAGAAACCCAAGGAAGGGTCACTATAAGTCGGATCTGATTTGATAGCAGTGAATTTAGTTTTGGTTTTGACATAATCCTATAAAGTCCTGTACTTGCTTTTAGCCCTCAGAGCAAACCTGCTAAGGAATTTCACATTCTCAGGTCTCTCCTGGCAGGCACACATGGCTCAGAGGTGCAATCTTTTGAGCAAAAGGGTTTTTGCAAGCTACGAAGTCAACTGCCCTGGAGTGGTTCCCAGGAAAGCAGCAGTGGTATCTGCAAGGACAGGCCTGCCTGGGCACCAGAGACTCAGGAGAAGCAGGTGATCAGCTTTCCAAAGAAAAGCAGTCTTGACCACTCTGAGGACAATCTAAAACTGGAGAAGTAAGGAAGCTGAAGTACCCATCCCAAACAGAAGGGCAAGGGTGAGACCAGGTAATGGCAGGGACTTCTCCTTGAGTCATGCCTGGACATCAAGGCATGGGGCGGTCGTCTTGTTTCCCTCTGTCTACTTCATTCCAGAGCAGTCTCCTGCTGGGGTTGAGAACAGCCTGATTGGGAAGACTGCTGGTGTATTTTAAAATAACTGTCAATAAGATATTTTAAATGACACTTGGGAGTCCCTGGGTGGTGTAACAGTTAACGGACTCAGCTGCTAACTGAAAGGTTGGTAGTTGGAGTCCACCAGAGGAACCTCGGAAGAAAGTCCTAAGAATCTACTTGCAAAAAATCAGCCATTGAAAACTGTGGAGCACAGATCTACCCTGACACACAGGTAGTTTCCACGAGTCGGTATCAATTTGAAAGCAATTATAAAGAATTCTAAAGCAAGCAGGACTTGTGGTGGGTGGTGCTTCCCTGAAGGAGTAAGAAGCACAGTGTCAAGAGCACTTTCTGTGCCAGTTCTTCCTCCCTGCCTGCTGCCCTTCCTGCTTATCACTGCCTGTCCTCAGAACTGACATGGCCCCTGAGTGGAGGGAGGCTGGGCCCTGCAGTGGCCACTCTATTTTATACAGGCTTCTGAGACCCAGTCAGCTGGCATCTCCCCCAGTTTTCCTGTTCCTCTTCTACCTCCCCGACTCCCAAAAGAATTCATGGAACTGGACAGGAGCTGGATTTTGTGTTTGTTTTGTTTTATTGTAGTAAAATATATAAAGCAGAAATTTTGTCATTTTAACCATATTCAAGTGTGCAATCCAATGACATAAAACACACTCACAAAGCATTACCACTACTTGTCTCTAGAATTTTCTCATCACCTCAAATAGAAACTCTGTACCCATTAAGCATTAATGCCTCATCCCCTTCTTCCCCCTACCCAGCCCATGGTAACCGCTAACCTACTTTCTGTCTTTATGCATTTGCCTATGTTAGATATTTCATCTAAGTGAGATCATACAATATCTGCCCTTTTGTGACTGGTTTAGTTCACTTATAATATTTTTAAGGGACTTCCATGTTGTAACATGTATCAGAACTTCATTCCTTGTTAAGGAATGGTATGTACAGACTACATGTTGTTTGTCTATTCATCTGTTGATGCATACTTGGGTGGTTTCCAGGAGCCAATTTTAAAAGTCCTAAGACAGCATCAACTTTGGAGAAGACAGAGCCCGGTAAAAGGCCTGAGAGCAGCTGTTCTCTCTGTGACCCAGAAAGTTTTCCCTGCAGTTTAAAATTTTCGCTCAAGTCACCATTTCCAGTTCTGCTGAAAAATCTGCGTGGTCAGAAAGTGACTCTGGCCTGGAGAGACAACAGGAGGCAGAAGCTTTGGCCTGGTGCACTGACACCTTGGAGTTTTCCCAGAGGCCTGGGGACCAGCTCACACTGCACGGGCTGGTCCCTCCTCCTGGCCTAGCAGGACCACAGGGCACAGTGGCCTCCAAGGCAGAGGAGAGCTCCTAGCCTCAGCACCCATAAGGGCTGCTTGTTTTTCATTTCTTGCTCATTCCTTATTGTCAGCAGGCCCCTCTCTTGTGTCCCCCATCTTCCCTCATCCAGGGAAGCTCTGCAGAGTTCTAATTTCACCCACTACCAGGTCCCACCATGACTGTCCTTGAAGCACTGAACCTACCCTGAGATCAGTTCAGCAGACACTTAGCCACGGCCAGGCCCCATACTCTTCTGACTCAGAAATGAATGAATCCACAGGCCCATCTCAAGGACCTCAACAGTAGGGAAGGGAAGGGGAGGGGAGCACCAACGAGAGGGCCCCACAGGTCAAAGACACCCATTCCTAACGTGCACCAGGCACTGTATGTGCTGGCGGCAGCGTTGGAATGGGAGTCCTTCCCCAGGATGTGACATTTGAGTTGACTCTTGAAAAGCATTTGCAGAAGCCTGGAGACAGAAGAATTGCTCAGACAATTGTGACTCCTTTGGCATTTCTGGCATATGGAAGAAGACGTGAGGAGAGGAGCCTGGAGAGAGGACAGGAGCCAGATCAGAAAAGGCCTCTGATGCAGTGTGTGCTGTTAAATGTTTAACAACTGGCTGCGGGGAGGAGATGTGTAGTGTTTGCCAGTTTCTGAAGTGTAATACCTCCCACTAGGACTGATTTCAATCTACCGATGGTTTAATAGCTAGCTCACAAAAATTCCTGAAAATTTAGCAATCAGCTTGTGAGCTGGTGAAAACCAGCTTCAACACAATACTGCATCATATACCATGTACAACTGCTACCCTCACCCCTCATCTTTGTCCCAAGATTCCTACAGAGTCCTTGAGGGGTCACATTCATGAGGTGACATCAGACTGCTCCCATCGGTCTCTCAGTCTTATTTACCTCTCCCCGCCTATGGCTGTTTTTTCCTTTTGTCTCTCACCAACCCAGACATGGAGTTCAGTCACTTTCCCTGGAGGTCCACTAAAACCTTATGGGAGCATAAAGCATTAATGGTATAGCAGACTTGTGGAAATGGAGGAAGTTTATATCATCTCACTGCCATCAAATCAGATTCGACTCATAGCGACCCCCCCTTGGGTTTCCAAGGTGGTATCACTACAGAAGTAGATTGCCCAGTCTTCCATGGCTGGGGGGTTTGATGGCCAGCTTTCTGGTTAGCAGTCAAATGCCTTAGGCACTATGCTACCAGAGCGCCTTGGTTTATATCATAGCAATGCTAATTACATCAAACCTCTCCATTCTTAAATTTCCTTGGCCATTTCCACCAACCTGGGTTCTAGGCTGCTGCCATTTTGCCCATTCTCTCTCAAAACTTTCCTGGCCCCCTTCCATTAACAAACCCTTTTATCCTATCTTAGAGAGCTATTTGGTCCTCTGTAGCCACCCTCGACCGAGGTCCCTAGATGGTCCAAGAGGTTTGCATTTGACTGCTAATTAAGAGGTTGGTGGTTCGAAACCATCCAGAAATGCCACAGAAAGTCCTGGCAATTGGCTTCCATAAAGATTACAGCCTAGAAAATTGTATGAAGTGCAGTGCTATTCTGTAACATACAAGGTCAGCATGAGTAGGAATCAAGTCTATGTCAACAGACTGGTTTTTTATTTTATTTTGTTTTTGTTTTTTGCTTTGGTTAGTCACCCCCAACCCAGTCCTACATTGCTTGGTACATATTAAAGGCCACTGAAGGACATTACAAGTCCTTTTGGGCTGGAGGAATGTTGTTGTTGTTGTTGTTAGGTGCTATCCAGTTGTCTCCAACTCATAGTGACCCTATGCACAGCAGAACAGAACATCGCCCAGTCCTGATTCTTGCTATACTTGAGCCCATCGCCGCTGCCACCCTGTCAATCCATCTCCTTGAGGCCCTTCCCCTCTTTCATCAGTCCTCCACCTTACCAAGCATGACATCCTTCTCCAGGGAATGATCCCTTCTGACAATGTGACCAAAGCATTGTGAGACGAAGTCTGGCCATTCTCGCTTACAAGGAGCATTCTGGCTACACTTCCTCCAGGACAGGTCTGTTAGTTCTTTTAGCAGTCCACGGTACTTTCAGCATTCTTTGCCACACCACAGCTCAAGGCTTCAACTCTTCTTTGGTCCGCCTTATTCATTGTCCAGCTCTCCCATGCATATGAGGTGATTGAAAATACTGTGGCTTGTGTCAAGCGCACCTTAGTCCTCAAGGAGACATCTTTGCTCTTCAGCACTTGAAAGATGTCCTTTGCAGCCCACTGCTATACATCGTCTGATGTCCTGACCGCTACTTCCATTGGCATCAATTGTAGAACCAAGCAATGTGAAGTCTTTGACAATTTTAATCTTTTCTTCATTTATTGTAATGCTGCTTATAGGTCCAGTTGTGAGGAGCAGCCTCGGGGACCTCAGGAGCAGCAGGATATCCAGGTAAAAAGGGGCAGGAGGCAAGGCTAGGCCCCAGGTCCCTTAGAGCCAGGAAAGGGAGGGAGTAGGAGCAGCTGGAGACCACAGAGTGGCAGGTTCCAGGTAGGAATTAGGTAAGGGGAGGTTTCCAACAGCTAAGAGAGACAAATTTTTCTGTCGGTTTGTCATCCTGTGAGGCTTATATGTTTCTGTGAGGCTTGAGGCTGTGCCACTGGTGTTTTAGACGCCAGCAGAATTGCACATGGTGCACAGGTTTCAACGCAGCTTACAGACTAAGACAGACTAGGAAGAAGGAGGAGGCCATCCACTTCTCAAAAACTGGCCTGGGAAAACCTTATGAATAGCAGAGAAACACTGTTTGATACATTACTGGGCAACTTTATGAATAGCTTGGAAACATTGACACAGTGCAGGAAGACGAGCCCCTTGTGTCAGAAGCCTCTCAAAATAGCACTGGAAGAGAGCTGCCTCATCAGAATAGAGGCTGGCCAAGCAAGATAAGGATGTTGTTGTTGTTGTTGTTGTTTGCCGTCAAGTCGGGCCCAACTCATAGCGACCCCTCCTTGGGTTTCTGAGGCAGTATCACTATGGAAGTAGATTGCCCAACCTTCCTTCCGAGGAGTGGCTGGTGGGTTTGAACCGCCAGCCTCCTGGTTAGTAGTCAAGTACCTTAGGCACTATGCTACCAGAGCTCCCATATGTATATATAGAGAAATTTATATTAGGAAAATGGCTCACACACTTATAGAAGTTGGCAAGTCCTAAGTTCCTGGATCAAACATCAAGCTGGAGGCTTTTCCTGACTCTTGCAGCCGTAGCGGCTGAGGAGCTCAAGGTTGACAGGCAGTACACTGGCTATTGACTTCAACAAATGACGAATCCAAGATCTCCAGGCCGAATGGTGGATTGTTCATTCACAGACAGTTGTAGGCAGCACAACAGAATCCCGATCCACAGAAGAATGTCTCTTTTCCCAGGTTGTCCATAGATATACTGGAAGCAGGCCACACCCCTAGGGAAACTCCCTTTCAACAGATTGGCTGCTCAAAACATAATCATCTGATCCCATCACAGGAATAACCACATCACAACAGCTTAAACCACATAGAATTGTGGTCCAGCCAAGTTGACACACAGCTCCAACTATCATATACTACTATTATTCAAATTTATGCACCAACCACCGAAGCCAAAGTTGAGGAAATTGAAGATTTTTATCAACTGCAGTCTGAAATTGACTGAACATGCAATCAAGATGTGTTGCTTATCACTGGTGATTGGAATACAAAAGTTGGAAACAAAGAAGAATCACTAGTAGTTAGAAAATTTGGCCTTGGTGACAGAAATAATGCTGGAGAATGCATGATAGAATTTTGCAAGACCAACGACTTATTCATTGCAAATACCTTTTTTCAACAACACAAATGGCAGCTATACACATGGACTTCACCAGACGGAGTACACAGGAATCAGATTGATTACATCTGTGGCAAGAGGAAATGGAAAAGCTCAATATCTTCAGCCAAAACCAGGCCAGGAGCTGATTGTGGAACAGACCATCAACTGCTCAAATGCAAGTTCAACTTTAAGTTGAAGACAATTAAAACAAGTCCACAAGAGCCAAAATATGACCTTAAATATATCCCTCCTGAATTTAGAGACCATCTAAAGAATAGATTTGATGCATTGAACACCAATGACCAGAAACCAGAAGACTTGTGGGATGACATCAAGAGCATCATCCATGAAGAAAACAAGAGGTCATTAAAAATACGAGAAAGAAAAGCCCAAAATGGATGTCAGAAGAGACTCTGAAACTTACCCTTGAGTGGAGAGTAGCTAAAGCAAATGGAAGAAATGACAAGATAAAAGAGCTGAACAGAAGATAATGAACTATAATGAAAGCTGAAATATAATGAAATGTGCAAAGACCTGGAGTTAGAAAACCAAAAGAGAAGAACATGCTTGGTATTTCTCAAGCTGAAAGAAGTGAGGAAAAAATTTAAGCCCGAGTTGCAGTATTGAAAGATTCTGTGGGCAAAATATTGAATGATGCAGGAAGCATCAAAAGAAGATGGAAGGAATACACAGAGTCCCTGTACCAAAAAGAAGTGGTCGATCTTCATCCATTTCAGGAGGTGGCATATGTTCAAGTACCAATGGTATTGAAGGAAGAAGTCAAAGCTGCACTGAAAGAATTGCCAAAGAACAAGGCTCCAGGAATTGAAGGAATACCCATTGAGATGTTTCAACAAACATATGCCCTGCTGGAGGTACTCACTCGGTTATGCCAAGAGATTTGAAAGACAGCTACCTGACCAAGTGCCTGGAAGAGATCCATATTTGTAGCCATTCCATAGAAAGGTGATCCCACAGAATGTGGAAATTATTGAAAAATATCATTAATATCACATGCAAGTAAAATCTGACTGAAGATAATTCAAAAATGGTTGCAGCAGTATATTGACAAAGAACTTCCAGAAATACAAGCTGGATTCAGAAGAGGATGTGGAATGAGGGATATCATTGTTGATGTCAGATGGATCTTGGCTCAAAGCAAGGAATACCAGAAAGATGTTTACTTGTGTTTTATTGAGTGTGCAAAAGCATTTGATTGTGTGGATCATAACAAATTGTGGATAACATTGAGAAGAATGGGAATTCCAGAACACTTAATTGTACTTATAAGGAACCTGTACATAGACCAGGAGGCTGTCATTCAAACAGAACAAGGGGACATTGCATGGTTTAAAATCAAGAAGGGAGTGTGTCAGGGTTGTATCCTTTCACCATACTTATTCAATGTATGCTGAGCAAACAATCCGAGAGGCTGGACTATATGAAGAAGAACATGGCATCAGCATTGGAGGAAGAATCATTAACAACCTGTGATATGCTGACAACACAACTTTGCTTGCTGAAAGTGAGGATGATTTGAAGTACTTACTGATGAAGATTGAAGAATACAATCTGCAGTATGGCTAGAGGAATACGAACTACTATTTACATCTGGTTTAATGCCCATTTATTAATCTTATACATTTATACTAATCATCATTCCTTAAACTATCAACATTCCCCTAAATACTCGCACACTACTAATGTAGCTAATAACTTCTAAAAATTCATGAATTTAGCAAATTTGATTTTCTCAAACATATAACATTGATTGCAAACTTAATCAAACACTTGCAAACATTTCATTAAATTCACAAATTTAATATAGCAGGATCCTTTGGAATACTCTAAGCATATTAAATATAGAAAACTCACAAAATATCACAGCTGTTTCATACCCATACATTAAACCTGTTAATAAGAGTGCTAATACCCTGGATTTCACTCTGTTTCTTATCCTGAATTCAACACCTTCCTGGAGTGCCAATTTTTACACCTTCTTAGGATTTCACTGATTTTACCAAATATAATTTTTACTGTCCTAGGGTGTTTTTTTTTTGTTGTTGTTGTTGTTTTTCTTAACAATCATACCAGACCAAAAGAAGATGAGAGAGAACCATCTCAAACTGCTGAGGTTGCAAAGTCTGGGTGGCTGAGCAGTTGATTCTGAGTCAAGATGTGAAGCTAAGTTGCAAAGTCCAATTAGATTCAAATAGGGTGAGCTTCCTTTTTATAATTAAACTTTGTTACTTCAATAAGAATTTTTAAGTTCACACCTTTCATGAAAGTTTTTTTTTTTTTTTTTTTGCGACATTGAATTTTCCTCCTAAAAGGAAATACTATCCTTATCTTAGGAGCTCTGGTAGCATAGCGGCTATGGCACTTGGCTGCTAACCAGAAGGCTGGTGGTTCAAATCAACCAGCCACTCCTCAGAAGGAAGATGGGGCAATCTACTTCCGTAGTGATACTGCCTCAGAAACCCAAGGAGGGGTCGCTATGAGTCGGCCCGACTTGACGACTTGACAGCAAACAACAACAACAACATCCTTATCTTGCTTGGCCAGCCTCACTCATTGTCCTGTCACCATGATGTATTGACCCAGTCTTTGTCAGTGTCCTCTTATAACTTAGGTGCCACCATGAAGTTTCATCCCCTAAGGGAGGAGGCATGGAGTCTTGTAGTTGGTACTCCTCTCTAGAACCATTGGGAGTATGCAAAGCACTCTCCTGTACTGGGCTATCATGTGCACACTTTTTCCTAAACTAACTGGCTTATTATTCAGGGTTCCCTGCATTTATTTATTCTTTCTTGCTTACAAAAATAGAAACAAGCACACATCTATCCTTTATAAACAGATATATAATTAACAGAAAAAACAGAAGACCTGTTTATATTAAATACCCTGCTTATTACGATCAATACAAATTGGCATGTTCCATTATATCCACTCATCGTTTGATCTCAAACACTTCTCTGCATTTGCTGAGTATCAGAATGAGCTTGAAGTCTTTCTGCGGCTCAACTTGTTCCAGTTAATGCTCAGCTTATCAAGGCGTGGCCCAGGAGCCCCCATGTTTTGGCTCCTTTGTCCTTGAAGCACTGCCTCTGACATTCCTGAGAACATTCTTACTTTCTGGCAACAACAAGATGTTCCAGACCCATCCTGAGACTCTTGTTCCCTCAGGATATGGAATCAGCTGTCTTCCAAGGAATCTTCATTCCTTTTAGTAGAGAATTATAGTAGAGACCACAACTGGGGACTCAGGTGCACATGAGCATGGCAGGGACAAGGGGGACAATGGCCGGGACAAGGGCAAGAGTGCAGCTGCCATTGGGCTGCTCTTCGTGGTGACAGGTATTTCTTTCCTTTTAAGCTTATGCATTTATACTGTTGTTGTTGTTGTTATGTGCCGTCAAGTGGGACCCAACTCATAGCGACCCCTCCTTGGGTTTCCAAGGCAGTATCACTCTTCCTTCCGAAGAGTAGCTGATGCCTGGTGGGTTTGAACCACCAGTTTTCTGCTTAGCAGTCAAGTGCCTTAGGCACTATGCTACCAGAGCTGCTTGCATTTATTCTACTCTTTTGAATTTAACACAATATGCCTTGTATGTAGCTTGGCTACCTAGGTAGCACAAACAGTCAGGCACTCAACTACTAACCAAAGGGTTGTAGAGGTTCGAGTGTACCCAGAGGCACCTCAGAAGAACCTGGTGATCAACTTCTGAAAAATAAGCCACTGAAAACCCTCTGGAGCACAGTTGTACTCTGATACACATGGGGACACCATGAGTCAGGGTCTCCTCAATGGCAAATGGTTGGTTGGTTGGTTGGTTTCAGCATTGTAGTTCTCACCTACTTTCCCACAGTATGAGCCTTTCCTATTCTGACATAAACAATAAACCATCAATTCAGCTCTCACCTATTCTCCCTACCCCCACCTGCAAAAGAAGGGAGTCGAACAGAGATTAATTTCCCCACTGACAGGAATGGGGCCACCACCTTGCTGTCACCAAAAAACAAAAAAATACCTGTTGCCATTGAGTCGATTCTCTGACTCATAGTGACCTAGAGGACAGAATAGAACTGCCCCATAGGGTTCCCAAGGCTGTAATCTTTTTTTTTTTTTTTTTTAGGATTTGGATGAAGATTTACAGAGTAAATTCACTTTTCATACAGCAGTTCACATATACTTTGTCTCATGTCATTGACCAAAATTTACAATGC
>NW_006921630.1:4575556-4603263 GCF_000298275.1 Orycteropus afer afer
AAATTCTTCTGC
The DNA here is from genome assembly GCF_000298275.1 of Orycteropus afer afer. NCBI lineage: Eukaryota > Metazoa > Chordata > Mammalia > Tubulidentata > Orycteropodidae > Orycteropus > Orycteropus afer. The sequence goes on from NW_006921630.1 coordinate 4,575,569, forward strand.
TAGTTGGGGTTTAGTCCAATTCTGCATCCTTTCCTTCAAGGCTCAGGGGTCCCAGATTATCTTCTTTGTCTGTGTTAATCGGTTTCCCTTTTCTTTGTTGAAGAGGGTCTGTGCAATCCTTCTGCCTAGTCCACCATCTTGCCCCGCCTCAGCCCTGTGACTTTTCCCAAGGCTGTAATCTTTATGGAAGTAGACTGCCACATCTTTCTCCTGCAGAGTGACTGGGGGTGTTCAAGCCACCAAATGCTTAACCACTACACCACAAGGGTTCCTCACCTTGCCTTTAGAAGAAAGGAATTTTCTTTGATGATTTCTTTTTCAATTGTTTTCTTATTATACTTTCCATGGAAATGGAGGCACAATCAACTTTGTATTTTGGATGGATCCCTCTGGTAGCTGCGACAAGGGTGGATTTGAGAATGGGCAGGATAGCAGTAGGAATGTCACTGAAGAGTTTGTTGTGGCAGTATAGGAGAGCCTTGAGCCCAGGTAGCAGCAGTGGAAATGGAGTAACGCACACAGAGTTAGGGATTATTTGGTGTCTCTGGGTAGATGATGTAACTAGAACCAGATGGTGGAACCAATGGAAATACAGATCCATGAGGGCTGGGGTGAGTTTGGCTTTTGACCTGTTGAGTTTGAGGTGACTGTGGGACATTCAGATGGAAGCATCCAACAGTATGTTGGCTGTATGGCTCAGAATTTCTAACAAAAACCACAGGCAAGAAAAGCCCCCCCAGCTAAAGGCAGGTGGTTTGCGGTTGCCTGTTGCCAAGGGGGGACTCTCCAGAGGCCATCAACAGCTTGGCCTGTTTGCTTACACTGCTTGGGAAGACTTGGAAACTCTTCTGTTTTTCTAATTCTCATTTTGTATGAATCCTCGCCAGGAGTTCCTGATGTTTTTACTTAACACTAGAGTTCCAACCAAAATTAGCAAACAGCCTAAGAGACTGGGACCCAGAGAAGGGCTGACCATCTCTTCCCACTGCCAGCCCTGGAGAACAAGGTAAGGGTGGTACAGATCCAGAACACAGATCACAAAGGCTTTTGGAGCAGACCCTGGTTATTCCAGAGATGGTCAATGGCTCCTCAGGTTCCCTTAGTAGGTTCTGTACCCTCAGCAGAGGTGAAAACTAGAGGGAGGTTTGCAGAGAAAGGACCTCTTCCACCATCCCAGCAGTCATCCTGGCGCTGCTTTGGGGTGGGTCTGGCTTGGGCCCCACTTGTCCCCAGGACTTAGCTTTGGCTAATGCACTAGCAGCCACACTCAGAGAAGACTTTGCTGCTTCCTTCCTGTAGACGGTCAGCAGAACTGTGCTCATCTAGGAGTGTTGTTTGACTCAAACCAGGTGGTAGGCAACCTGTTTTCACTCAGAATCTGAACATGGCAATTTGAGTCTCTGTTGTTTACCTAATCCAGTGTTGAGTTATTTTTTTCCACTTTCCTGATTGCAAAACAAAGTGCAAAATGTAATCAATCCTCACTCCATCCTCAACACTGTTCTCCCCTGCAAACCAGAGAAAGTTAGACCTGAGAAGGTCACTCCCAGGTGGAAAGCTAGTCCAAGGACCCTGTGTGCTTCAGAGTTGAGCTTTCCTGCCTTATTTCTCACCATTCCTCATGAAGCCATCCTAGTGAAAGTGGTCTCTTCGTTGGTCCCCAACCAACCCCACACTCTCTCTGCTCATGTCCATCTCCCAGCTTTCTTGAATACTATCTCCCCTGCCTTGGTTTTCCTTCTCATTTCTTTGTATCCACTGGGATCCCACCCATCCTTCAAAGCTGAGCTCAGCTTCTGGTGTTACCAGCAGAGTTTCCCCATCATTCCAACCAGCAGTAGTGAGGCCCTACCAACTCTGAGATTAAAGTAAGTGAGACCCAGCCCTGCCTTCTAGCAACTTCTTGCACATATGGAGGCAAAACTTGTGCAATAAAAATGATAACAAAAAATGGAAGGGATAAGAAACTCCTCCAGAGTGTCTAAAGGAAACCTCAAGTAGAATTAGCTGTTTGCCTTCTTCAGTTTGCCCAGGAGATTTTGCTTGTCATCTCATCAACACCTCTCACCTCCACCCTTCCAACCCCTCTTCCAGCCTGGGTTGGGGTTTGGGTTAGACTTGGCCCCAGAGTTCCAGCAGCTTCCTGGGGTTCTTGGGAAATGACAGCTCTTGCTGTGTTAACTCTTCCTCCCTCACAAAGGTTTAGAAGTGATATCAGTCTGACACACATCTTACAATCACCACCTACTAGCACCTACCAGTAACCAGTTACTGTCAAGTCGATTCTGACTCATGATGACTCCATGTGTATAAGTGTGTCAGAGCAGAAGTGTGCTCCATTGGGCTGAAATCAATGGCTGACATTTTGGGAGTCTATTACCAGGCTTTCCTTCCAAGGAAACTTTGGGTGAACTCAACAGTTAGGTTAGTAGCTAACATGTTAACCATTTGTACTACCCAGTACTCTGCTAGCACCTACAGAGGGTGTGTATCCTCCCTGAGCCTCAGTCCCTTATCTGCAAAATGCTTACCTCATTGCATGTGAGATGCAATCAGATCATTCGAATGAAGCTATTAGTATTGGGTACATGGTACGTAGTCTAGAGATCTGAGGTAGCATTATTATATTTATTACATTCTATCTCCTCCCCCACCTCCCACCCCACGGAAAAATAGAAAGTGTTTGATGTCCCCTCCTCCTCTCTTCAAACACACATATGCACATGCCCCACTCTACATCCCATCACCTCCGAATACATAGGGTCCTAAGGTGAGGTCTTTTCTCATGGCCAAGTTCTACAAATTTGGACAGGGAGTAGCTCAAAGGTTTTTAGGGCAGAAATTCCTAATGATGGCTGTTACTCAGCTGCCTCTAGAATGGTGGTTGGGAGGCCTGTGTTGTGAGCTGGGCTCACCCAGACAAAACTGGGAGACAGAAGTTGGTCTTCTTCCCATTTCTTTACCACCCACCCTCTACCCAGCTCTTCTAAATTCACAATATTCCCGGGTTCTCTGCTGCTCCCAAATATACCTGAAGAAATAATTCAGAAGAAGGCAAAAGTGCATATATAAAGATTTTTTATCACACAATTACTTATGAAATGAATCTCAATCTTCAACTATTGCGGAGAAATCTAACAATGGCACAGATATGTGATAGGGACCATGCAGGTATTAGAATGGATCAGCATGAAGATGAGAGTATGAAAGTATGGAAGCATGTTTATAAGCTGGTTCTACATAAAATAAACAAAGCATAAAATTGTTTATAAATGTCGTGATTAGAATGAAGTCCAAAGGCAAAGGACTGGAAAGGGGCACAAGATAAATGAAAACAATTGTCTAAGAGGTGTAGGTAGGATTATGCATTGGAATGTTTTCAAATTCCTTTAATGTTATTGAAACACTTTATTAATAATAAAAATGCCATATAAAATTAAAAGGTCAGTCCACTGTCTCATTCCAAGCAAGATCATGTCAAGATGATCCTGGTTTGTGGTTACCTTCCCCTGGTTATGTATTTGGATCTGAAAAGAAGCCTTCTGGCAAGGAAAAAAAATAAAACCGTTTGCTGTGGAATCAGTTCTGACTCACTGGGACCCAATGTGGACAGAGCAGAACTGTGCTTTAAATTTCTGTCAAGCTTGTGACTTTTTGGAAGCAGATTGCCAGGCCTTTCTTTCAAGACACCTCTGAATGGGTTCAAATTGCCAATCTTTCAGTTAACAATCAAGCACTTGACTGTTTGCAGCACACAAGAACTCCTCCTAGGAAGGTGACCTCTTGAATTGAAGAGGAGATTCGAGGAGGTGAGGTCTTAGACAGGGGAAGGTAAAGTCTGCTGCACCAGCACCTGGTGTGTTTCCTCACAGGTCTGGAGAATTCAGCCTCCAGAGGTCCTGGTGGTGGCCATAGAAACCATGTGTTTTTGGGCTCTTCCCATGGGCCAGTTACAAGGAATGGAGGAGTAAGTGAGACAGTACTCAGCTCCTAGAGACTTCAAGGCCCTGGAGCAGACAAGCACAGCAGGCTATGGTGCGGGTGACAAAGGCTGGAAGGAGTCACTGAGCTCTCGAAAGATAAGTAGGACCTTGGCATTTGAAGAAATGCTCTGAGTTGACTGAAGTGATGTGGGTGAGGCCCAGGGCAAAAGGCGTGAGTCTTGGATCCCATCTGTGTGTTTTTGTTTTTGTTTTAAATTGTGATTTGGGTGAAGGTTTACAGAGCAAATTTACTTTCCATACAGCGGTTCACATATACTTTGTCTCATGACATTGACCACAGTTTACCACAATGCAACAGCTCCCCTCCCACTTCCTCCCCATAGTTACCTCTTCCCTGTGTCCATCCCTCCATGCACTGCTGCCCCCTGAGCTGTCTCTCTATGCATAAGCAGCCCTTCTTTCTCATGATTGTTCTCTTCAGGGAGTGTATCTGCATGAGGTAAATGTTCAACTCATATGCCTATCTTTTGTTTGGCTGGAAACCACAGGTGTAGGTTCAATTCTAGATGTGAAGGGCACCTAGGGGCCATAGTCTCAGTGGTTCCACAAGGCTCTATTAGACCAGCAAACCTGGTCCCAAGCCCCCCCTTTTTTTTTCGAAATGATTTTGAGTTTTGTTCCACATTGTTCTCCCTCTCTATCAAGGATCTCCTACATAAATCCTCTTTCAAGTGGATGACAGTGGTAGCTGGGCACCATCTAGTTCTTCTGGTCCCATAGTCATATAGGCTGCAGACTGGATGGTGTACTCCCATCTGTGACTTAGTATTCAGGTAACCTAGAGCTAGCTAGCCTCCCCAAGCCCTAGTTTTCACAGCTATGAAATGGGCACTAATTATCCGATCACTAATTCTTCTGAGTATTAACAAAAAAAAAAAACTCACTGCCGTCCAGTCAGATTCGACTCATAGCAACCCCTCCTTGGGTTTCCAAGGTAATATCACTACGGAAGTAGATTGCCAACCTTCTGGTTAGTAGTCAAATGACTTAGGCACTACACCACCAGAGCTCCTCTTCTGAGTTTTACTGGGTTGGGCAATCTATTTCCATAGTGATACCACCTTGGAAACCCTAGGAGTGGTCACTATGAGTCGGGTCCGACTCGATGGCAAACAACAAGAACAACAACAACAACCTAAGTATTAGGATCTCTGGTGGCATAGTGCCTAAGGCATTTGACTACTTACTAGAAGGCTGGCAGTTCAAACCCACCATCCAATCCTTAGAAGGAAGATTGGGCAATCTACCTCTGCCTCAGAAGCAATGAGTTGGAATCAACTTGATGGCAGTGAGTTTGGTGTTTTTATTGGTACCTAATTATTAATTTTCTATTAAAAGAGGCCAAGGTATGAAAACATGGTGCCTGCAAATGGCAGGTGCTTGAAAAATGTTGGTTTCTAGCACTTATTTTTGGAAGACCCAGAATAGCCTGTCTCCAAGTTCATGCTACTCCTAATGATGGGAGGGACAGAAAGAGCCCTGTGAACCAGGACAAGAAGCATGGAAGCCCTGGGTAGGTTCGTGGACAGCACAGGATGCATGCAAGTCAGCAAATCTCTTTCTGACAGATTTTTACCCAGGACAAGACACTGGATGCTTGATCAGCATCACAGCAGCTCTAAACCTGTTCTTGAAGCAATGGATGATATCTCTGTGAAGGACTTTACCCTTTGCCTTTGATGAAAGTCAAAGAGAGGGTAGTGGTCACCCTGGTACAAACTCTGTGATCTGATCAAGGGTGGATTTGCAAACTGTCTTGAGTAAATATGCCAACCCAACAACTGAATGGTGAAACACAGTGTAAAACACATTACTAGAGGGAATCTCCATGTGTGTTGTCTGCCTTATGTAATAATAGCAAGAACATTGGCTTAGGATTCAGGACCCTGTAGGTGGATTCATATCCTGGTTCCATTGTGTGTTACATGTCCTCAGGCAAGTATCTTGGCTTCTCTAGGCTGAAGATTCCTAATCAAGCAATTAGTTGGACTTAATCAGCAGTCTCAATGCCAGATACCCATTTGAGTCACTTGAAGAGCTGTAAAACAAACAAAAATGATGCCCAGGCACTCAGGGATATCCTAATTTTATTGGTTTGGGGTGAGGCTGGGTGCATGGATATTTTCTGTAAGTTTTTCAGATAATGTTTTCAAATGTGGCTGCATACCAGTGTCACCTGGGGAGTTTTAAAGACTGCTTATGCCTGGGTTCCACCCCAGAGATTCTGAAATAATTGATGTGGGGTGGAGTCTGGAGTCTGAGCATTGATAGTTTGCAGAGCTCCCCAGGTGATCCTAATGTGCAAAACCAAACTAAACCCACTGCCATCGAGACAATTCTGACTCATAGCGACCCCCTTTGGATTTCTGAGGTGATGAATCCTACAGGAGCAGGTTGTCCAGTCTTCCTTCCACGGAGTGGCTGGTGGGTTTGAACCGCCAACCTTCTGGCTAGCAGTCAAATGCGATAGGTGGAAAAATAAAAACCTCCACAGAAGGTTTGCATTGCAGTGACTGGTTGATAGTTCCTTGGTTTTGTCAGGTTACATTCCTGTTCAGAAAAGGAGCCCAGTGGAATCAAAGCCAGCAACAGCTGATGATGCCCAGGGCAACCTGTGGGACTGACAGTCCCTGCAACAGACAGACAGATGTTGGATGCCTTCTGCTTTGCTCCTTGCCCCCAGGCAGAATGAGCATGCTGGCTGGCAACAGCCTTCTGGATCCATTATCTCTCCTGCAGCAAGTGCAGGAACCACAGAGGCAGATAGAAGAAGGGCAGGAGTCTTTGGGGTCTTTGGGAACAGTGAAATGCCATTAATCCTCGAGACTTGGGTCTTGGTCTTGGTTTGAAGATTGGGTGATGAAGGCAAGTCTAATCTAACAGGACATGAATTCTGGTGGTGTAGTGCCTAAGGCATTTGACTGCTAACCAGAAGGCTGGCAGTTCAAACCCACCAGCCACTCCTCAGAAGGAAGACTGGACAATCTACTTCTGTAGAGATACTGCCTCAGAAACCCAAGGAGGAGCCGCTATGAGTTGGAATTGACTCGACAGCAGTGAGTTTGGTTGTTTTGGGTTTTGGTACTAAGGAGTTTAGTTATCCTGGTGACCCACAGTCCTCATGCACATAAGCCTGAGGTCGACAAATAGGGTGACAGTCTCAGGATGAACGGTGCTTCTCCATCTGCTATAATGGGTTCCCCAATGCCCCTCCAGAGCACCCACACCTCACCATAATTCTGGGAATCCATGAAGGTGTCTCAACGTGTGCCAGAGCAGTGCTGTGGTTCCCGCCTGGTGCCTGCCCCTCTCCCACTAGACCTCTCTTGCATATCCTGCAAAGGTGTCCCCAGAGCCCAAGAAGCGGGCTCTGACCAGTGTAGATGGTTGCTGAGGGCATCTCAAGCTGCACCTTATTATGGGCCTCAGTGCTGAGCTGCTCTGTGCCCCTGGGTCTTGTAGTATTCTTAGGGACATCACCCCATTCAGTCAGAATTCCCCAGGATAGTAGGAACCACACCTCTTCTTTGGACAGCCCACTCAAGCCCTGCCTTCTATCCTTACTTCTCTTAGGACAAGGTCTCCAGCAGAAGGCTCCATGGTCCATCCTAGAAACAGACCCCCGGCAGCCTCCAGTATCTGGAATCCTGAGTCCCACACATACCATTGACAATGCTCCCTGCACTTAAGGCAAGAGTTTAAGCCAAAGAGTGACAACATCTGTTCTCTGTTTAGACAAAATGAAAATGTGAAAAACTAAAAATTTACATGTCATCCTTGAGCAGGGTCAGTCAGGCTCTTGAGCACCAAGATTTGAGCACCAAGTGAGATGGGGTATCAACCCTACAAGAACCACCTGCCATTTGTTAGCACTTTACAACTTAAGCGTGTGTCCACCGACACTGTCTCCTGAGGCTCACAACCAGCCTGTGAGGTAGCAACCGTTATTGTCCGCACTTCACAAATGAATAAACTGAGGCTCAGAGAGGTTAGGTGATTCACCTAGGGTTGTGTAGCTAGGACAGAGGATCCAGCTTCAAGGTTTTTAGTTCCGAAACCCATGGTCTTTCTGACTGTGTCAAGCTGCTGACAGCATTCTTTAAACTCTGAAGTGCTACACAAGTATCAGGAATGAATAAATTATGATGACTTCCACCTTACAGAGCTTGGCTTGACCCCCTGTGCAGCCTGCACTGCAGACCTGCTGCACTTCCCACACTCCCCTTCCACTCTGCCAGCCCTCACAAAGAGCCATCACAGGGAGTGGGAAGAGCTATCTTGAGACTTATGGGCCAGGGCTCCAGGCTCCCAGCAAAATGTGAATCTCCTTCTTGTCTCACGTAAGTCTTATATTGCCTGGCTGTCCTGACTCTTGTATAAAGAGACAATGAATTACTGCAAGTTGTGTCCACTGTTTCTAAAAGCAATACCCAGGAAGTGGAACACACACAGGGATGGGTAAGGGCATCTAGCCTATCTGACCCAATGTGCAGCCTGGCAGTGACAAGCCCTGAAAGTGCCCCTTTGGGCATCTCAGTGGCTCAGAGCCGTTCAGGCTTCTCAGGTAGCCTTAGCGTTTTCCCCAAGGTTTGCTTCTGATAGAATGTGTTTCTACAGTGTTGGGAGAAACAGGGAAATGCAGAAGACAGGGAAAGGAAAGTGGGGGAAGATTCAGAGGGTTTTGGAAGTCATATACTCCCTAGGAAACATTTCCATTAGTATAAAAAAACTGAGAAACATATGGATTGAATTTTCTGGAGAATACACATGGACTTAAAAATTAAAGGGTAAGAGTTAGAATTGGTGTTCTTTTTTTTTTTTTGATGATTGGGTGTTTTTCCCTAAAGCACATTTTGGAGAGTTTTACTGGCAGTCAAATCATTTCAAACATCCTGAGATGTTAACCAGACGTGGGGTCGCCTGGTTAACCCCTCACCCGACCCAACAGTGTTAGTGAGCTATCTGTCCTCTTCCTGTTCCTGAACGCGTCCCTGCCTGGCTCTGCACCCAGAGGCTGTATACTGAGTGACTTGAGGACATGACAATACAGATATTCTTGTTGCCAGGTAGCACATCATGACTGTGGCCTGGGAGGGGGCTGCTTGCCTGGCTTCATCTCAGTGAGTTCCAGAATGTTGACTTTAAGTCAGGCACATACCTGGTAAACGTAACTAATGTCACTGCACTGTACAGATAAAAATGGTTAAGTTGGCCACAATAAAAAGTTTAAAAAAATTTTTTTTTCAATTTAAGCACATTCTAGACAGTCTGTCTGACCTTAAGTGAGACTTAACCTCTCTGTGCCTCAGCTTCCTCACCTGAAAAATGGGAACAATAATAGTACCTATCTCATACAGTTAATATGGTAATTAACTGGCTAGTACATTGTAAAATAAGCTTAAGTCTGTGCCTTACATACTTCTGAGTGTCTGACACAAATGATAGGAGGTCTGGTAGTGTAGTGCCTAAGGCATTTGATTGCTAATCAGAAGGCTCGCAGTTCAAATCCACCAGCCACTCTTCGGAAGGAAGGTTGGGCAATCTACTTCTATAGTGATACTGCCTCTGAAACCCAAGGAGGGGTCAATATGAGTTGGATCCGACTCAATGGCAATGAGTTTGGTTTTTGGTTTTTGGATACAAATGATAACCATAAACCCAAAAAAACCAAACCCATCAAGTTGATTCCAACTCATAGAGGCCCCCATTGGGTTTCCGAGGCAGGAAATCTTTATGGAAGATTGCTCAGTCTTCCTTCCACAGAGTGTGGCTGGTGTGTTTGAACCACCAGCCCTCTGGTTAACAGTCAAATGCCTTAGGCACTACGCCACCAGAACTCCTTAAAAGATACTACTAACAGCCTTAATGATAACTAACTATTGTTATATATTATTATGTACATATCTGTACCTAGAACTATTCAACCAGCTGTTGTTGAGTCGATTCCAGAGATTGGGATCCTTTTGCTCATGCCTTTATGAAGACAACAAAAGGATTTGTTGACAATTTATTTAACAAATATTTACTAACTGCATCAGTCAAGGTCAGCTGGGTGATTCTGCTGTAACAAATATCCTCTATATCTCAGTGGCTCAAAACAATAAAGATTTATCTCTTGACAATGCTACTTGTCTGTGTTAGGTTGCTAGAACTCTGCTCAGCCTGGTTCCCACAGAGCCTGCACCCTGTCAGCTATCACCCATAGCCACTGCATAATGGAGGGAGAATCATGGCACACGCTGGCTCTTAAACATTCCTCTGGACTTCCATCCATTCCATATCACTTCCATCCACTTTTCTGGAACCAAAACAATCAGATGGCTATTGTGGGTTAGGGGAAGGGGATGTAGTTCTGTGCCCCAAAAGAGGAGAACTTGAAGTAGCAGCAGAAAGCTCTGAGAATGCTTTACTTACTATGAGCCAATAACTGTTCTAGATGCTCATGATTTATCAGTGAATAAACAGGCAAAATTCCCTGCCTCTGTGGAGCTTACATTCTAGTGAAGAGGAGAAAAGACAATAAACATTATAAACTGAGGATGACTGTTTTAAATGGAATGGTAGGTCTCAGGGAGACAGTGAAATTTGAGCAAAGAGAGGAGGGGAGGGAGTGAGCTATTCAAATAGCTCTGGAGGAAGAGTGTTCTAGACAGAGGAACAGCCAGTGCAAAGCCTAACACAGAAGCACACCTGGCAGGTTTCAGAGTCTGGCAGAGAATGGAGTGAGTAAGGAGAGTAGTAGGAGCTGAGGTCCAAGAGGGGTTGGGGGCCAGACCCAGGAGAGCTTTAGAACTGAATGAAGACTTTGGCTTCCACCCTGAGTGAGATGTCAGGAGCTACTGGAGAGTTCTGACTTCGGATTTAAAAGAACTCTGGTTGCCGTGTGGAGACTAGGCTACAAGGGGAAGCAGAGACACTCATTGGGAGAAAAACGATGGCTCTGCTCAGCTGCTTTCTGGAATAATATCTGGAGGGAGAGTGAAATAATGGATGCTTTTTTGGTCCTATTGATCTCTCTAACCTGGGCCCTCTGGAGCCACCAGTTGCCATCGAGTCAATTCCAATTCATGGTGACCCCATGTGAGTCAGAGCAGAACTCTGCTCCATAGAGTTTTCAATGGTTGATTTTTCAGAAGTAGATTGCTGGATCTTTCTTCCAACGTGCCTCTGTGTGTGCTCGATCCTCCACACTTTTGTTAGTAGCCAAACATGTTAACCATTTGCACTACCCAGGGACTCCTCTGTAGTCTCAGTCTCAGGCAAATGGGCTTTGGCTTTAGGATCAGAGTTTCTTTTGATTTTATGGGGAAGGGGATATGAGGGCATTGTTACTTTCAAGCTCATTTGACAAGGAGACTCTCTTCTCATTTGACAAGAAGACTCTCTTCTTGTTCTTATTTGCCACCTGGATTTAAATCAGACGCACACTGTTCTGGTTACCTAGTGCTGCTCTGACAAGAAAATACCACAAACAGGATGGCTTTAACAAACGGGAGTTTGTTCTCTTACAGTTTGGAGGCATTAAGTCCGAATTCAAAGTACCAGGCTCTAGGGGTTGGGTGAAACCCCTCAACCTTGGGCTTCAGCTCTGCCTCCTGCTCCTGGCCCACTGAAGCTAGAGTCATCTCTTCACTCAGACAGCTGCTGGCTTCTGAGACTGACAAGCCCAAGGTTGACAAGTAAAAAGGCACAGTCTCAATGTTATCAAACCACATGGCAGGCCATTAATTCAAGTCTATTGAAAGCCCCAAGGTTGGCAGAGCATGGCAGGCTGCTGAACAATGATTCGGCTACATGCAGGGTTCAAGGTGTCATAAGCTAGAGACCATTTACACTAAATGTGATAGTGACAAAGACAAAGTTCAGAAAGGGCAAACTTGGGAGTACTCAACTTCACCTGAACACGGGTCAGTAAAAGCTTCACAAAGAAGATGAACTTAAATGAAATCTGAAAGAACAAGCAGGTATTTCTCAAATAAATGAAGGATAAAAGCCATTTCAGGCAGAGCACATAGTTCAAGAACAACCACCACAACAAAAAGACACAAGGAAATGGCACAAAGGCAGAATGAGAAGTGCATTTTTTGAGCTCCTCCTATGAGCTGGGATTAAGTTATCTAATCTGTGTATTATCCTTCTCCTACCCTCAGCTCGGTGCAAACAACATATTTTATAAGCATGCCTCTGTGTCATCATGCAAATTAGTCATTAAAATGTTGAACAGAGTAAGGTTGATGGTTGAGTAACATAATAAACATAAAATTAATGTCAATGAACTGTGAAGACTGTTGAAATGGCAAAGGTATTGTTATATTTATTTTCTACAACAAAATTTGGGGGGAGCAGGCAAAAAAAAAAAGTTCGAACAAGATGAAGCTAAGAGGTCCACCCTGCATGCATCAGGTGAGGTTCCCCCTGCTCCCTAACCACCACCCCTTGATAGTGTTCCACAAACACCTTCCAAGAACTTTACCTGAACCAGCTCAAATCCTCTAACAGGTTATCACCTGGACCACATTTCTCCATCTTGACCTTGAGGATGTAATGAAAGCCTTCACTAGGGTCCATATTACAATCCAGAGTGTAGCATTCCACTGATTCTCCAGTCTGGTGACCCATTAATAAGGGAAATAAAGTTATTTCCTCTGCTAAAAGCTTACAAATGGTATGTTTAATAATCTTTTCAGAAATTTTTGCCAAGATTTGTGTTTGTTGGTTTTGGACTCCACCTTTCTTTCCATTTTTAAGAAATTGGTTTGACATCTGCCAATCCCCTGGCACTTCTTTCCTTCTCCACGATGCCTCAAAGAAGACCAAGTAGGTTCTCGCCATGCCCTGGAATGTATCTGTCAGGCCTTGGGAGCCTGAACTGATTTAAAGGTTCTGGGTACTCCCTCTTGTGGCAGGAGAATTTCTTGAGGTTTAATCCTGGTGTTTTCTGCCTGCGTTGTCCTGCTCCCAAGATTAGTAATGTTAGCTGGGTAGTTTTTCATTCCCTCCTGTGGGAGAGTTTTGTGCAATGAAGTCAAAAGCAGAAGTAACTACTTGGCTATCTATTACTGGCTTTGAATGAAGAGATTAGGATAAATATTTTTTTTAATGCCAACTGAAAGAGTGAAGGGCAGAAGTCTCTCAGACCTCCCTACCACCACCTCCCTGCAAAAAAAAAAAAAAAAAAATAGTCATCAATCAGGAGTGGGAGGGAATAGGACTGGGCAGTGCTAGGAAGTGGCAAGACCCAGGGAGATGGCTCTGTGGTGCCTCTGTTGTAGTTAGGTGCCATCGAGTCTACTCTGATGCATAGCAGCCCTAAGGACAACAGAACAAAACGCTGCCTGGTTCTGTGGCTGTCCCACTATCTTTGCTATACTGGAATCCATTGTTACAGTCATTATTTCAATCCATTTTGTTGAGGGCCTTCCCCTTTTTCATTGACCCTCCACTTTACCAAGCATGATATCCTTCTCTAGGGAATGGTCCCTTCTGACAACATGACCAAAGTAGGTGAGATGAAGTCAGGCCACTCTTGCTTCCAAGGAGCATTCCAGCTGCACCTCCTCCAGGAGATATTTGTTAGTTCTTCTGGCAGTCCATAGTACTCTCAGCGTTCTTCACCAACACCACGACTCAAAAGCATCAACTCTTCTTCAGTCTTCCTTTTTCATTGTCCAGCTTTCACATGCATATCAGGATATTGGAAATACCATGGCTTGGGTTAGGAGCTCTGGTAGCCTAGTGCTTAAGGCACTTGACTGCTAACCAGAAGGCTGGCAGTTTAAATCCACCAGCCACTCTTCGGAAGGAAGGTTGGGCAATCTACTACGGTAGTGATACTGCCTGGGAAACCCAAGGGGGGTTCACTATGAGTTGGGTCCAGCTCCACGGCACATAACAACAGCAACAACATGGCTTGGGTTAGGTGCACCTTAGTCTTCAAAGAGACATATTTGCTCTTCAGCACTCTAAATAGGTCTTTTGCAGCAGATTTACCCAGTGTGATATGTCATCTGATTTCTTGACTGCTGCTTCTGTTGGTGTTGATTGTAGAACCAAGTAAAATGAAACCTTCCACAACTTCAATCTTTTCTCCATTTATCGTGATGTTACCTATTGGTCCAACTGTGAGAATTTCCATTTTCTTTATGTTGAAATGTAATCCATATTGCAGACTGTAGTCCTTAATATTCATCAATAAGTGCTTCATGTGATCTTCACTTTCAGCAAGCAAAGTTGTGTTGTCTGCATATTGTAGGTTGTTAATGAGTCTTCCTCCAATCCTGATGCCACACTCTTCCTATAGTCCAGCTTCTTGGATTATTTGCTCACCATACAGCTTGAATAAGTATGGTGAAAGGATACAACCCTGACACACACCTTTCTTGATTTTAAACTATGCAGAATCCCGTTATTCAAATGACAGCCTCCTGGTCTATGTACAGGTTCTTCATGAGCACAATCAAGTGTCTGGGAATTCCCTTTCTTCTCAATGTTATCCATAATTTGTTATGATCCACACAATTGAATGCTTTTGCATAGTCAATAAAACACAAGTAAGCATCTTCCTGGTATTCTTTGCTTTCAGCTAAGATTCATCTGACATCAGCAATGATATCCCTCATTGCACATCCTCTTCTGAATCCAGCTTGCATTTCTGGAAGTTCCCTGTCAATATACTGCTGAAACCATTTTTGAATTATCTTCAGCAAGATTTTACTTGCCATGTGATATTAATGATATTGTTCAACAATTTCCACATTCAGTGGGATCACCTTTCTTTGGGATGGGTACAAATATGGATCTCTTCCAGTAAGTTGGCCAGGTAGCTGTCTTCCAAATTTCTTGGCATAGGCAAGTAAGTGCCTCCAACATGGCATCCATTTGTTCAAACACCTCAGTATTCTATCAATTCCTGGAGCCTTGTTTTTCATCAATTCCTTCAGTGCACCTTCAACTTCTTCCTCAATAGCATCAGTTCTTGATCATAACAAATGAAATGAATGAACATCGACCAATTCTTTTGGTACAATGACTCTGTGTATTCCTTCCATCTTCTTTTGATGTTCCTGCATCATTCAATATTTTGCCCATAGAATCTTTCAATATTGCAACTTGAGGCTTGAACTATTTCTTCAGTTCTGTCAGCTTGAGAAATGCTGAGTGTGTTCTTCCTTTTGGTTTTCCAACTCCAGGTCTTTGCACACTTCTTTATAATAATTGACTTTGTCTTCCCAAGCTACTCTTTGAAATCTTCTGTTCAGCTCTTTTATCTTGTCATTTCTTCCATTTGCTTTAGCTACTCTCTGTTCAAGAGCAAGTTTCAGAGTGTCTTCTGACATACGTTTTGGTCTTTTCTTTCTTTCCTGTCTTTTTAATGATGTTTTGCTTTCTTCGTGGATGATGTTATTGATGTCATCCCACAATTCCTCTGACTTTCAGTCATTGGTGTTCAGTGTGTCAAATCTATTCTTCAGATGGTCTCTAAATTCAGGAGGGATATAACCAAGGTCATATTTTGGCTCTTATGGACTTGTTTTAATTGTCTTCAGCTTCAACTTGAACTTGCATATGAGCAATTGATGGTCTGTTCCACAGTCAGCTCCTGGCCTTGTTTTGACCTTATTTTGCAGTGCCTCTAGGAATACTAAAACACAGGCTCCAGAATTCTCCACATCAGCAATGATTTCCTCATCCCATATGTGGCACTGCAACAAAGAACATTTTTAAGGGATCACTCTGGGCTTGGACAAGGAAGATGTCAGTCATAGCCTGGCCTGGAGCTGTGTGACCTTGGGCAAGTTCCAGAACTTCTAAGGGCCTTAATTCTGTTGTCTGTAAAAGAGGGACATTAGTATTACTCTTCTCAGGGTTGTGGTGAGGATTAAATGAGTTAATACCTATAATTGTTTAAATCAATGCTTGGGACATAGTATTGAAGAAGAAAAAGGAGAAGAAGCCCATGCAACCTAGTTAACCACACCTTGCTTGCCATAAATAAACTGTCTCCTACAGTTCCAGCTAGTTGATACTTGTCCTCACAACTCTGTGTGACTCTGCATCATGGTATACTGTGCCTCCCTGTCTCTGGGAACTTGTGAGTATGATAAACCTCATCACTTTTCATGGCTCCTCTGGGTCCTCTTTCCTGCATTAAATCTTATTTGTCATCCCACAAATTTGTTAGAGCAGAACTCAAGAAGAGGGGCAGATTGGGTGACCAGAGACATGAGTAGAGTAGAGAATGGAGCAGGTCACAAATCCCACTTCTGGACATGCTGAGTATGGTAGCTAATCTGCAAAAATGGCCTCATGATGTACACTTCTCAGTATTCACACCCTTATACAGTCCCTGACCCTGAACCTGAGCTGGGCCTGTGTCTGTTTATAATCAGTAGGATACGGCAGAAGTGATGCTGTAACAGTTCTACTCCTAAGCCTTAGGAAGGTCTGGCGGCTCCCACTTTTTCACCATTGGGAACCCTTAACTACCATGTAAGAAGTCTGGTGGTGAGGCCATATGGAGTGTCCCTTTACAGAGGCTATTTGGAGACGGTGGTGCCCTAAGACTACATGGAGGGAGAGGCCTAGCCATCCCAGCAGCCCAGTTGAGCCCAGTCTTCCAGATGTACCCGCCAAGGCACCAGCCATGAAAGTGAGCCTTCTTAGATGTTTCAGCCCAACTGAGCTTCCAGGTGGCTGCAGCCAAACTGCTGACCTCATACAGACCAAAATACCTCTTAGACAAGCCTAGTGAAATCATAGAATCATGAGAGATAATACAGTGGTGGTGATTTTGAGTTCTGGGTTGGTTTGTTACGTAGTATGAGGTCTTGATGCTTTCCTGGATATTTGGTTATCTTGGACCCTAAGATGGTACAGTCATCTCCTATCATAGTCCTTGCCATCTGTACTTTGTCATTTCTCAGAATTAAATCTAACGTAGCTCTGCCCCTTGAAAAGGCTGTTGAAAAAGCATGTTGAGAATTTCCCCAACACTGTTCTTAGAGTAATTAGATACCGTTCCTTCCTTGGCTTAATTTAACTTTTTGGAGTTGACTCTATAAGTGACTTGTATAGGAAATTGTATAGAGACTTCTCCTTTAAGCTAGATGTTTTCAGGCCACCCTCATGTACCCTCATCCACAGAGAAAAATGTTCAAGAGGATGCTCTCCTCCACACTCAGTGTCACACAACTGAAGCCTCATACATTCTTTCACGTGTTCACACATATGTATCCAGCTTTCTCCCACTCTCCCACATTCACATGCTCAAGTCTAAGGTCAGGCCATGCTGATACAAATTATAATGAAGCAAAACCAAGTACTATGGCGGGGTAGCCAAGTACAACCCTTCTGGCTGCTCTGGTGCCTGTCAGACCTGATCACTGGTAAGAAGAGGTGGCTAGCCAGGTGGAAAGGGAAAGGAAGGTCCTGGCCAGACACTGAGGCCCTGCAGCTCAGACCTGTGTGCAGTATGTTTCTTGCAGTTCACTTGCTCCTAGAAGGCCAGGTGGTAAGTCTTGGGGGGGGGTAAGGACCCAGATCTGGAACCAGGAAGCAGGTCCAGCCAGAAGTTGTAGGTCTCTAGTCTTCAAAGGCTTTTATGAGATGGGAAAGTTAAGGTCTATCTTATTAACCATTCCTATTGGTACAAAGAGGCCCTGAATTCATACCACATACACACACACACACACACACATACTACACACTCCAAACATTCAAATGTGAAGATGCTAATACCATCATTTGTGCAAGATTGAGAGGAGCAGAGTTCTCTTTATACTCTTTCATCTTCACAGAAGAACTCTGAGCAGTGATTCGCAAACTTTGCTGCACAATGGAACCACCTGGGAAGCTTTCACAAATCCTGACGTCCAGGCCACTTCTCATGCCAATTAAATCAGTCTCTGGATCCGGGCACCAGTATTGACTGGTGACTCCTATGTGCCGCCAAGTCTGAAAACCAGTGTCATAAAGATCATCATCCATCAAGATAGGCCTGCAGATATTTGATACCCCTAACTCCACAGCACACAACAACAATCTTCACAGACCCCCTGAGAAGAAAGGATTATCCACATTTTTCTAAATGAATCTGAAGCTAAGAGAGGTTAAACTCATTGCCATTAAGTCAATTCCAACTCATAGTGACCCCATAGGACAGAGTAAAATTGACCTATAGGGTTTCCAGGGGTTTCTTTTGTGGAAGTAGACTGCCATGTCTTTCTCCTGTGGAGTGGCTGGTAGGTTTAAATCAGGGGTTCAAACCAGTTTATTCCAGTTTGATCCCCTGATGAGAATTTGCATTTCTACCTCATCTATACTCAATATCTACACTTTAACAAGATCCCCAGGTGATTCTTATAGATCCCCAGGTAATTCTTAAGTGTACATAAGAATCACTTGAGGAATTTTGTTAAACTGTAGATACTCATTCAGTATATCTGGAGGGGAGATGCAAATTTTCAGCAGGGGGATGAACCAGAATTAACTGGTTAGAAACCCAGTTAGTTCACAGCTGAGAGTTTAACCACTGTGCCACCAGGCCTCCTTCTAAGAAAAAGAAAGAGGTTAGGTTGCCCCAAATCCTATCAGTAAGGGAGAGCAAGGTCTGTCTGACTCTGAAATCATACCACACATACTCCCCCCAAACATTCAAGTGTGCAGAAGCTAGTGTGAAATGAGAATCACCATCAAAGAGCTAAGGGATTTGTAGGAGGGGTGAGCACAAAATCCTGGAGCCCCCAAGGACGTCTTTAGGCAGGAAGCAGGAAGGAGTTCCACGTAGTTTGGAGTGAAGAGAGAGAGTGTAAGGGGCACAACTCAGCAAGTCCCATTCAAGAGGACCCGTTTGGCTAGACCTAGCCTGCAGCAGGGAGAGACAAGTTTGTCATGGCCAACAGGGGCCCAAGGGTGGAGGCCACTCATGCTTCATGCTCTGGGCTCCCTTGTGCCACAGGAACTCTCCAAGCTTGGCCACACTCAGCTCCAGCTGTGGATTCTTGGGCAGCATCAGACAGACCCAGCCTCACCCAGGGTCACACAAATGGAAGCAGTAAGTCAACATCCAGTGCAGACAGCCACTGCAGCTGCAGCAGACCTGGGAGTGTGAGATGATATTGCTGCTCAGTTGTGGGTTTCATCACAAATCCATGCTAGAAATTGGCTTCACAGCTTGTGTGTGTGAGCATGTGTGTGCACCCTTGAGAAGCTCATCTCTTCCTCTAAGAGGTGCAAAGTGGCATGTGGGGGAGAAGAGGAGGAAGGAGCTCTAATCATCTGAGGCTGAGGAGAAATAAGTACCAGAACTGCCCTCGGGCCTTGGCAAGCAGCCTCCCCCTCTGGAAGTGATGCTGAAATATGTAAGCCTCTCTCTCCTGGGGCTTCCTGTTTCCTATTTGGTCTCTGGTTTCCAGGCAACACATGCATACCTCCAAACTCCTGAAATTTACAGGTCTCCAAGTGTCCCTCTTACTCTGAAGTTCACATCTGTAATGAGTTTCCCATCTGCCAGGTCTCCCAGGGCAGCCCATCCATTCTGAGCTCTCCAGAGGACAAAAGCAATTGAAGACGCTTTGTGGTATGAGGGAAGTATGTGTGTGTGTGTGTTCCCCTTTGTAAGATTCTCCAGTTTTAATAAATCCTTCTGCAAAGTCAAGCTGGCTGTATCTGGTTTGGGGGTAAGGGCAGGAGATTTGGGGTCTGCTGCTTTGATTTAGTAATAAATTGAATCTGGCGGGAGCCCAGCATCTTGGAAGGAGAGCAGAGGAACAAATGCTGTGCTTGACCCACTGGTGAGCTGTTGGCTCAGTGTCTCTTTCTTATGAGGGAATATAGGGATGCTACTTTGGGTAACTCTGGTGGATTTTGTGGGCCTCGAGGGACCCCTCCTTAGGTGTGTGATGAAGTGGTGTCTGAGTAGAGGGCTTGGTGGAGGTGCAATATGAAATGGAAGGGGACAGAGTTTGGGGAATTGCCATTAATTTTTTCATTAATTTTTATCATTAACATACTAATAAAGTATACAGAAACATAGTTTCTGAAGTTAAATAAGACTTTGAGGTTTATTACAAAAAAACAACAGTCCTCTGCCACTTTTATCCACCCTTAAGCCCAAACCCAGGGGCAAACACTTTAACTATTTTTTTAATTCACCTCCAAATTTTAAAGGCTGTTTCTTAATTTATTTTTTCTTTAATATTTCTCTATTGACTTTTATCAGGAAAGATAAAGATTGCTCTCTCTTACACACACACATGCACATACTTGTGCATGCACACACCTCCATTCTACCCACCTTCCAATGAATTGTATTGCAATATGTAAGATCACTAAGACTAAGTAAGGTATGCCTGATACAGCCATATTTCCGATTGCCTCGTATGCATGTGAGAGCTGGACAATGAATAAGGAAGACCGAAGAAGAGTTGATGCTTTTGAGTTGTGGTGCTGGTGAAGAATACTGAAAGTACCATGGACTGCCAAAAGAACTAAGAGATCTGTCCTGGAGGAAGTGCACCCGAAATGCTCCTTGGAAGCAAGAATGGCCAGACTTCGTCTCACCTACTTTGGTCATGTTGTCAGAAGGTCCCATTCCCTGGAGAAGGATGTCATGCTTGGTAAGGTGGAGAGTCGACAGAAGTGGGTAAGGCCTTCAACGAGATGGATTGACATGGTGGCTGCGATGGGCTCAAGTATAGCAGGGATCATGGAGCTGGCGCGGGATCGGGTGGTGTTTCACTCTGCTATGCATGGGGTCACTATGAGTTGGAAACGACTCAACAGCACCTAACAACAACAACATGTAAGATCGGTATTCAGTATTTATGTTATTACTAAGTAAATACTGTTTACGACTGTATCTTGTGGTATTTGATTACATTTCCTTTCTGATACAGCTTCCTCACCTCTGCCCTACTCCACGTTAAGAACTGCCTTTTTGTTTCCTTAATTCTTTAGATGTTGTTGTTGTTGTTGTTATTTGCCGACGAGTCGGCCCCGACTCATAGCGACCCCTCCTTGGGTTTCCGAGGCAGTATCACTACAGAAGTAGCATTGCCCAACCTTCCTTCCGAGGAGTGGCTGGTGGGTTTGAACCGCCAGCCTTCTGGTTAGCAGTCAAGTGCTTTAGCCACTATACTACCAGAGCTCCTTATTCTTTAGATACCGATCATTAATTATATATATTCTCCAATTCTGGAAGAACTGTAAACCTTTCTCTTTCTATATGATCCAACACTCAAACAAGGGGCCAGTTTAGTTGTTTTTCGCAGAGACGTCCCTCCCAGAGCCTAAGCCTCCTGCTCTTACCTCAGTCGGAGGGAGTTCAGCACTGCCTTTCAACCTAATTCTGGAGTTTTCATCATCTCTTCTGTATTCCTTTTATTCCATATCTTCCTCTTTCTTGGTTTACTCCCTCATTTTAGTGGTGTTTCTGCTCCAGTAGCTTCCTAAGAGAAGGGGACAAGGGAGGGAAATAGTTTTAAAGTATTACACATCTGAAAGCGCTTTTTATCTGTGCTCCCAAGATTAAGAGTTTGGCTAGAATAGAATTCAAAATTGAAAAGCTATTGCTTTGAAGGTATTGTTTTATTGTTTCTAGTTCCCAGTGCTTCTGCTGAGAAATCTCATCCTATTCTCATTACTGATCTTGTGTGTGACTTTTCCTCTCTACTCTACAAGCTATTAGAATCATCCCTTTATTCTTGGTGTCTGACAATTGAAGATTAAGAACTTTGCTATGAGTCTTTTGTTCATTATTCTTGCTTGGTACTCCGTGGGTCCTTTCAAACTGCTGATTTATGGCCTCAATTCAGAAAATCTTTCTTATATAATTTGTTGATAATTTCCTCTCTTCAATTTCCTCTGATCTCTCGCACTGAAACTTCTTGAGTATGATGTTGTTGTTGTTGTTGTTCTGTGCCGTTGAGTCAGACCCAACTTTTAGCGGCCCCTCCTTGAGTTTCTGAGGCAGTATCACTATGGAAGTAGATTGCCCAACCTTCATTCCGAGGAGTGGCTGGTGGGTTTGATCCACCAGACTTCTGGTCAGCAGTCAAGTGTCATAGGCACTATGCTACCAGAGATCCCCGAGTATGATGTTAGATATTTCTTATTTTCACATCGCTCTTTTTGTTCTACTTCCTGGGGGATTTCTATATGTTCATGTTCTAACCCTCCTACTGAAATTATTATTATTATTATTAATGCATTTTATTGAAATACAATTTATGTACAGTGAAATACACAAAACTAAAGTGATGTGGGTCAATGCTTTTTTTTTTTTGCAGTGTTCCCTCCCCTCCCCTCCCACCCCTGGCAACCAACAAAGAAAGTTTCCCTCCATATATAAACCTTTTCTTGGCCCTCCACCATAACGAACTAATACTATATTTGTCCTTCTGTGATTGATTTATTTCACTCAGCATGTCCCCCCAAGTTCATCCATATTATGCAATGTTTTGCAGACTGTACATTATTCTTTACTACTGCACAGCATTCCGTTATGTGTATGTACCATAGTTTGGTCATCCACTCTTCCACTGTGAATCTTAGAGTTAAGTCCTTTCCAAGTATGTAATCATTGGCAAATATGAATTTATTGCTGTCATTTTTGTTATGTGCTTTTTCGTGGTGTTGATTTCTTTGTTCCATATAGTTTTCTATGCTGAGTTTGTTTTGTTTATGAATTGTGTTATCACTTCCTTCATTGCTATTGTTTTAGTATTTGCTGAATATTTATGCTGGTCCTCTTTTTTGATGTGAAGGTTTATAATTTTTCTTTGAGGTTAGCCTGTGATTTATAGTTTTCATCCCAAGTTTAGAACAGTCTGCTCTATCTTGTAGTTGTCTTGACTTCCCTACTTCTAGAAGTTCTGTAACGACATGGTGTTTTCCCTCTTTTTGGTTTGTAGTTGTCCTCATTTGTCAATTGATGTCTCTAGTTCCCTGTTTACAATCTCATAGGCTTATTTACTTTGGATACTTCCACAGCTGGGTTGGTTTCTGGGTTATATAATCATGTGTGTTAATGGTCAGTTGTTGCTGGCTGTTGTTGCTTCTCTGTCCAAAGGACTCCCTTTAGCATCTCTTATAAGGTTGGTCTGGTTTTAACAAATTCTCTTAATTTCTGCTTATCTGGAAATATCCTAATTTCACCATCATATATGAGGCACAATTTTTCTGGGTATATAATTCTTGGTTGGAAATTTTTCTCCTTCAGTGTTTTATATATACCATCCCGTTGTCTTCTTGCCTACATGGTTTCTGCTGAGAAATCCGAGCTTAGTCTTATTGGTTGCCCCTTGTAGGTAATTTTTCCTTTTTCCTGTGCTGCTCTCATGATTCTTTCTTTGTCTTTGGTTTTAGTGAGTTTGATGATGATATGTCTGGGTGATTTTTTTGGGGAGTCTATCCTGTTTGGCGTTTGTTGGACTTCCTGAATGGAAATATTCTCATCTTTCATCATACCAGGAAAATTCTCTTCCAACAAATCTTTGACAATTTTCTCTGTGGTTTTATTTGTGTCTTCCTGTTCTGGAATTCTGATTACACATAGGTTATTCCTTTTGATGGTATCCCACATGAATCTTAGGCTTTCTTCATTTTGTTTTGATCTTTTTTCTGATTTATCCCTTTCCAAAGAAGTGTTCAGCTTTTTGCCTTCAATCTTCCTAATTCTGTCTTCCATTGATTCAATTCTGCTCCTTTGCCCATTTAATGTCTTATCTATTTCTAAAAATTTAGTATTAATCTTCTGGATTTCTGTGTGTAGATTTTGTGTCATTTCTAATTGTTCATTTATTTTGTCATTTTGTTCTTGTATTGTCTTTTGACATTGTTGTAGGGTTTTCTCTGTGTTTTCCTTGCTCTGTCTCTCAATTCGTTGAAGACACCTAAATATAATTCTTTTGAATTCCTTATCAGGGAGTTCCAATGCTGCGTCTTCCTCAGGGATATGTTTGGGTCTGTATCCTGTTCCCTTGTTTCTCCTGCTTTATCTTGCTTCTTTGTGTGGACTGTGATGCTCTGTTGTCTCTGAGACATTGTGACATTTTTGTATTTACATTTAATTGGTAATTGTATGTTGGAGTGACTTGCCCATGATTTTTGTTTTCTTTGTTTTGTTTGTATGTTATCTATGCAAGCAGAGTACTGTGCTGTGCTCCTCTATTTGCTAGTGGGCAGCACTTATACACTCACCACCTGTCTCTTTTCCTGTTGTCAGCCTCTCAGATGTCCCTGCTGCCCTTGGCAAACATAGCCTATTCCTAGGTCCCTGGAATCCGAATGAGGATGCTATCACTTTAAATTCCAAAATGGTTGCTACTTGTAAACATTCAAAATGGCTGCACCCTTACTCACTCTAAATATCCAAAATGGCCACTGCATGTAAACAATCAAAATGGCTGCACCCTCCAGACAGCAGAAAGTCAACAGCTCAGGTTGTCTCCCACCTTGCTGTTTCACTTCTTAGTCATAGGCCACCAGTACAGTCATCCTTGAAGCCCTTGGTGACCAGGTCAATTCTCAGGTCCCAACACCACTTGGAACTATTCAGGCTATTGGTCCCATTGGAGTAGCTGACAGTCTGCAGCTCCAACCGTGTCTGTATTCACTGTTTTTGCTCAGGTTTTTCCACTAGCTGGTGCCTTATCCACTTCTATATAGTTCTTTTCAAAGCTCAGGGCTCCAGGATTTTCTTCTGTATTTGTCAGTTGGTTTTTCTTCTCTTTGTTGAAGAGGGTCTGTGTTGCTTGTCTGCCTAGTCCTCCTTCTTACCGGAAGTCCCCTACTGAAATTATTTTGATAAATATATTATTTTGGTATTTTCTTTTCTTTTTAAATGTTATCGTCTTTGCTTATGGATCTTCTCTTTCTGAGGATCATCATTATAGTGTTAAGTTTCTTCTGTATTTCATTATCTCTGTGTTCTGAATTCCTTTTTTTATCTGTTTATTTTTGTTTGTTTTGGTCTCTATCTTCAGTGTTGAAAGTTTTCCACCAAATGTTTGGTATGGATAGAAATTGTTGTTGATATTAGCTGTCCTCAAGTCACCCCCTGAATCACAGCAAGACCCATGCACATCAGGATTGGACTGCTGTGATCTATAACGTTTTTATTGGCTGATTTTCAGATGTAGACAGCCAGGCTTAAATATATAAGTCAAAAATAAATATGCCCATAAGCCTTCCTTTAGAAATAAAATATTATATATATGTATATATTTTTAATATACATACATTTATACAGGAGCTCTGGTAGCATAGTGCCTAAGGCACTTGACTGCTAACCAGAAGTCTGGCGGTTCAAACCCACCAGCCACTCTTCGAAAGGAAGGTTGGGCAATCTACTTCCATAGTGATACTGCCTCAGAAACCCAAGGAGGGGTTGCTGTGAGTCGGGTCTGACTCGACAGCAAATAACAACAACATACATATATACACACACATATATATACACACATACACATACATAAACTTGCCCTTTAAGAAAAAAAAAAAACTAGTTTTGTTTTTCAGTAAAATGCTTTGCTAGGTAAATTCACTATTGTAAAATTGAAAATCTCAAATCAGATTGCGTTTTGCTATATAGTATATTTTCTGTCTTGAAAACTCCTGACTCATAGGAATAAAAAGTAATAAACTTCATTTACGTTAAAACTTGTTTTTAATATAAGAAATACATAGTAAATACCCTTTATTCTTGAGATGTTTTCCAGATTTGAAAACATT
Source organism: Orycteropus afer afer (assembly GCF_000298275.1). NCBI lineage: Eukaryota > Metazoa > Chordata > Mammalia > Tubulidentata > Orycteropodidae > Orycteropus > Orycteropus afer. The sequence continues at coordinate 4,601,305 of NW_006921630.1, forward strand.
GCTTACATAATCCCATTAGTCATAAACCTACAGTTATGTGAATAATAGTAATGATTTAAAATTAATGTAAGCTTTTTTCATAAAAAGCATAGTTTTTAAAACTCACTGTGAACTTCTTCTAGTTAAAAATAATTCTACGTGTTCTCTTACTGCTGCAGCAGAGTGGTGGTGGTTTTAAATAAAGTGATTTCTGAGCATTTTTCCTAAAACCTGCACACAAGGAAAGTCTTTGTTTGTTTGCCAGTGATTTTCCTCCCACTCTGGTGGTCCTGGGCTGTATGTGCAGGTGGAGGCTAGGGCACTAAGCAGCTGCCCATGTGCTGTGAGCCTTGGGACAGAGTGTGTGACCTGCTGGGCTTCTCTACAGAGTGATTAGGTTACCTGGTTATTTTCATTGGGAGATATAGCCAGGAGTCTCTGGGTATATGTTCAGCTGCTAACAGAAAGGTTAGAGGTTTGAGTACACCCAGAGGCACCTTGGAAGAAAGACCTGGCAATCAACTTCCAAAAAATCAGTCACTAAAACTTTATGGAGCACAATTCTACTCTGTCATATATGAGGTCAGTAGGAGTCGGAGTTGACTTGACTAGAACTAGAAAAGGTCTTTTCTCTCGGGATGATCTATTTTCTCCAAGAAGAATCTTCCAAACTCTCACCTGGAGGGTATTACCCAGGCTGCTCAGAACTGACTGAAGGAGGGTCCCTGGGGTTTCAGGGCCCCAGTGTGGATTTGAACTCAATTGCCTTGATCTTAGTTTGTGCCTATCTGTCGTCCTCCGCTGAGCCTGGTTTCTCCAGAGAATGAACTTCCTGTCTCCCAGAAAGGGTGAGGGGAGATGACGTGGGCTCCCACTGCTCCCTATATTGCTGTCCAGCTGCCCACTGTTCCCCACCTCTGGAGGAAGTTGCCACTTCCAGGACTGGCTTAGTGCTCAGCTTCTTTGGCTCTGACGAGTCAGTTTTCACTTATTCTATCCCTCTTTAAGCACTTGCTGACATCTCTTATCTTTGTCTTTGCAAATTTACACCTTTTTTATTTCTTAATAAAACTCCCTAAATGAAGTTTGGGGGAGGAGCAAAAATATACGTATGTTTGTAATCTATAATGTTTAACTGAAAGTTTTCATTTTTTCTTCCGTGAAGACCAAAGACTTTGCAAACATCAGGCACCAGCTCCCTCACAAGGACCTTCTTAACTGCTCAGCCATTCACTTATCTATCTATTTATTTATTTATTTAGCCAGTATTTTTTTTTTTAGAATCCCCTTTGTGCCAAACTTTGGGTCAACTCTGTGGGCTTCTGAGGTGAGTCAGACACTGCCCTCGGCCTCACAACCTGGTGGGATACTCACATGAACAGAACACCTAGTCCAACGTGATAAAGCTTGTGATGGACAGATCCCGGGGGTTGACTCAGACCCAGAGTGCTTGTCTAGAGAGAAGTTAAAGAATCCCCCATGTCCTTCCAAAGCCCCTGACCTGTGCAGGGCTGATAGGAATGAAGAAAACTGATTGCCCTTAGAGGAAAGGAGCTCTTCCCTCCCAAGGGATGGGGGCATTGGAAAGCCTGGGGGCCACGGATAAATAAAGGTGTCTGGGGAGCCGTCTGTCATGGGTGCTCTACCAGTGCAACGTCAGACACTAGATGCAATCCCTTCTGAATCTCAGTGGTGGGTGGTTTTAGCCTACCAACCCACACACTAATGGGAGCCCAGGGCTAAGGTGTCCACCTGGAACAATATTCACCAGGAGAGACTGATATGAACCTGACAGTTCACCAGCCAGTCTCCTAATCCCATAAAACTTCATGTGCTCAATCTTCTAACTCAGAATTGGATCCTCACTGAGGCTGGAGTAGTATTTCCAAATTCTTTTTTTTTTGTTTGTTTTTGTTTTTGTTTTTTTATTAGGATTTGGGTGAAGATTTACAGAGTAAATTCACTTTTCATACAGCAGTT
>NW_006921630.1:4625023-4634397 GCF_000298275.1 Orycteropus afer afer
GTTTCCCTTTTCTTTGTTGAAGAGGGTCTGTGCAATCCTTCTGCCTAGTCCGCCATCTTGCCCCGCCTGTATTTCCAAATTCTTGACAGATATTTATCTCTGGGATTCAGAAACAAGAAAGTGGAATTTGGAAGAATTCACCAAGTCATAATTTATTCTAAAAATGCTCCCAATATTCCTCGTAGTTGTTATTCATTATTATAAGTTATCTTTAAAATTTATTTAATATAGAAGAAATGTGAGATTTTGTGACATTTACAAAGAACCACTGCCTAGATTCAAACACTGGGAAACACCAGCAAACATTATTGGGTAGAGTTTAGATAATGTAACACTCACATTGTTTAGGGAGGTTAATAGCATTATGTGGAATTATGTGTTGAAACTGCCAACTTAGGAATTTATTTTTACTTTCAGTTTGTTTTTTTTTTCAATTTCTTGGAGCACCACTTAGAGAATTTGCAAAAAGTATATACTACATGTACAAACCTATTAATATTTATTTTATTTGCAACAATAATTCACAATTAGCAGTAGACAGAGCCACAAATACACACTCAAAATGTGGCTACAGTTATAAGACTGATTACATGGAGACCACAGGGACAGAGTGCTCCTGTGTCCGTTCCCAAAAATGTTGACCTCAACCTTCAACTTGGAGTTGTCAGCATTTTCTGGCCCTTGATTTCAACTTGACGTCAGTGGATTCCTTCAAACTATTAAAATTCGATGTCCATTGCTAAACTTTAATTCTTATAGGAGAATTATAATACTCTTTCCTATTTTTCTAATTGATTTCTCTCAGGATTCAGAATTTGGAATTCTTCTGAAGGAAGAATCTTGTTAAACAAAACAGTATCATAAATGGGAACGTAGGGGTGGGGAAGGCAGTGATTTGGGCCCCGTTGTTATGTGCCGCCAAGTTGGACCTGACTCATAGCTACCCCTCCTTGGGTTTCCAAGGCAGTATCACTACGGAAGTAGATTGCCCTATCTTCCTTCTGAGCCAATTGTAGGCAGTCCCCAGTCCCTCAAACACCCACAGCCAATCTTTATCATTCTCCTAGTGGCCACGTGGGAGCAGTCTGATCCCCCCACCCAACTCCTTTCAAATTCAGCATTCAGAACACCAATCATGTACCAAGAACATAGTAGGAGACATGTATGTAAACAAGACACAGTCTGTACCCTCAAGGTCAAGTGGGGCAAAGGGAGTGCCCCACCCTCTAACTCATCCCTTCAACCCCAACTCCAGGGATGAAAGGCCCAGAAGATCCCAAATCTGTTTTCCACTGAAGTAAGAGGACTCTTTTTAGCCCTTTGGTCACAGCTCAAGGTGCACCATCAGCATCTGTCTGTGATTTGGTCTCTCTATGGCACCCAAGAGGAGCTCTGGTAGCAGAGTGCCTAAGGCATTTGACTGCTAACCAGAAGGCTGGCGGTTCAAACCCACCAGCCACTCCTCAGAAGGAAGGTTGAGCAATGTACTTCCGTAGTGATACCACCTTGGAAACCCAAGGAGGGGTCGCTATGAGTCGGGTCTGACTCAACGGCACATAACAACAACAACATGGCACCCAAGTAGAAAGAAGATGAAGTCGTGTTAGAAGAATCTATTTTATTCTACATGTTTCTAGCTGCTGAACGCAGTGGAAATCCTAGGATATGCTGTTTACTGGAAGGAATGGCTGACCACAGAGAGTCTGGGGATTGAAACCTACCTGCTCCACCTTAGGTCTGGAGAGAAAAAAACTCCTCCATCAGTTGGGTGGCTATATTATCTTTAATAATAAAGAAAGAAAGCCAGTTCCTGGAAGAGGGAGGGAGGGAAGAAGAGAGGAAAGTTGTGGGTCCCAGGCAGAAGTGGATTTAGCATGAAGTTAAAGCAGTTTAAGCTTCAGGATCCCTCACCTGTAAGGACCCCCTCTGTGTTCCTGGAGGAGGCCCTATCAGTGGTCCTGTTAGCTGTCACCAAGTCATGCTCCAGCTCATGGAGACCCCATGCACAAGGGAGCAAACCGCTACCTGGACCTGCACCATCCCCATGATTGGCTGTAGATCCAACTGTTGTGGGTTTCATTGTCAGAAGTAGATAGCCAGGCCTTTCTTCCTAGTCCATCTTAGTCTGGAGGCTCTACTAAAACCTACTGAGCACCATGTTGTTGTTGTTGTTATGTGCCGTAGAGTCAGACCCGACTCACCCCTCCTTGGGTTTCCGAGGCAATATCACTGTGGAAATAGATTGCCCCATCTTCCTTCCAAGGAGGGGCCGGTGGGTTTGAACCACCAGCCTTCTGGTTAGCAGTCAAATGCCTTAGGCACTACGTTACCAGAGCTCCTGTTGAGCACCACAGCAACACACAAACTACCACTGACAGATGGGGGATGGCTGTGCATGAGGGGCATTGGATGGGTATTGAACCTGGGTCTCCCACAGGAAAGGCTAGAATTCTATCACTGGACCACCAATACTCACTGCATAGTCTTACATTGTGTAAATTTGGAAAAGTGAGGTATTTAACCACAATCAATTAAGACTACAGTCTTTTCTATGGCATCTTTTCTGTCATACTTCCTGTTCTGGTTACCTAGTGCCACTCTGACAAGAATATACCACAAATGGAACGGTTTTAACAAGCAGGAGTTTATTCTTACAATTTGGAGGCTTTAAGTCCAAGTTCAAAGTGCCAGGCTCTAGGGCTGGGTAAAAGCCCCTCAACCTTGGGTTACAGCTCTGCCTCCTGCTCCCGGTCCACTCAAGCTAGAGGCTTTTCTTCACGCAGCTGCTGAATGCTGAGGCTGACAAACCCAAGGTTGACAAATAAAAAGGCACAGTCCCAATGTTACCAAACCACACAGCAGGTCATTAATTTAAGTCCATTGGAAGTCCCAAGGTTGGCGGAGCATTGCAGTCTGCTGAACATAGACACAACTTCATGCAGGGTTCAAGGTGCCATAAGCTGGACACCATTCCCAAAACTGTTTCTTGTATATGGGAAGCAGACCACATACCCAAAGCAGCTACTCAGCTGCTTGTGGTAGATCCCACCATGGAGCTGAATGCCAGTCTCATCATGGGGAATAACTACCACCAGCTGCCCAGCCACTCAATCAGGCCCAGCCAAGTTGACATACAAACATAACCACCACACTTCCTTTCATGGGTGGTGTTTGGAGTGGCAGTGGGCATTTTTAGTAACTGGCCAAGAGGAAATTGAATTGCAGGTAAATTTATATATGTGGTTTCCAGTCACTTCCTAGTAGTTTCTAGGCCCCCCTTGGTGTAGGAATGCCTTCCTAGAATATCTCTACTCCCCACTGTACTGACATGACCAAAGGTCAAATTGCAATATGAATGTGACCTATAGCACCTGGCACAGAAGTAGGTGGGGAGTGTGAAAAAACAAGGTTCAAAATGCACAGACTCAGAAAACTAGGCTGTGGAAAGTTCTTTCAGTCATCAAAAATGTAAAAGGGTGTGTTCATTTCTCATGAGGCATAGTCAAAGTTCTCTTCGGCCAAGATGTTCTCTTTTGTTAGGAATATACTTAATAATGCAGCACATACATTTATAAACACACCATATTTTTTTTCCTCTTGTTGGTGTTGGTAAAGCAGAATATATAAAAATATCTGAGTTTATAAGTATAAACTTTTATTATGTAAAAGTTTGATCACCCATGCTGGAGAAAAGATTATCTTTCTGCTTCTTTTGTAGAAAATGATATTATAAAACTATTGACATATGAAGCAGTCATCAAAGAGCATGCAGCCAAAAACACAGGGGGAAATGTTATAGAGGTGTATCAGGTATTAATAAAAACAATGTTATTTATATGTTTTTTGATTTTGTGATGTTTGTGATATTTGTCAGGTTTTTTTAATTTCTAACTTGATGTGATTTATTTTCTCATTCTATATGTTTGCTTTTATATATACTTTTGTATTTATAATTTTGTATTCTTTTTATCTCCCAAAGATATGCCCAAATTGTATAAGCCTCAGGACCTTGGAAACCTAGATTTATATTTGGGCCACGTGTGGGGTCCAGGAGTTTAGCAGCCAGTCCTGGACTTCGGAGCTCCCTGGGGTCCCCAGTGCACTCCTCACCCAGAGCCCCTATCCCCTCCCTCATCTCTCATGCCCTGGGAGCCACTATCAGCAACTTGAGGCTGAGGAGCCCCTCATTCCCCAAAAGAGGGGGAGAGTATGTGAGCCAGAGCTCTGGTGGCACAGTGGTTGAAACATTTGATTGCCAACCAAATACCTTTCAGCTGGAACCCACCAGCTGGTCCCAGAGAGAAAGATGAGACAGTCTGCTAGAGTAAAGATTTACAGCTTTAGAAACCCTGTGGGGCAGTTCTACTCAATCTTAAAAGGTCACTATAAATTGGCATCAACTGGAAGTCAGTGGGTTTGGTTTCGGGTTTGTTTGGCCAACGTGTCAGGAGAACCTGGGGTAGGGCGGGCTCCCCGAACTTTGAGGTCTGGTCTGAGGTCCCAACCACCAGCCCTATGGAGGCTGAGCCCGTGTAGTCACTAATAAACAGGGCCAGCAGAACTGGCCTGCGGCAAATTAAAAACCCAGATGGTCCTGAGGGCACGACACCACGCCTTTCTAAACCTGCGTGATTTAATCTTCTTTTCTGTTCCGACAAAACTTCCCGCCTACCCACCATGTGCGCTATGGCTTTTTAATTAATGCGTGGGGTCCTTCATGGGACTTGTTACTGTTACTCCTCTCAGTGAATGAACGTGACTGTAGAGATGATATGCCCGTCTTGTTCCTCACCCTGACAGTTTGGTCCCTGTGGCCTCGTGAGCCACAATGCTCCCAGCCTCAGGGAGATTTTTTCACATTAGCTGGAACCCGAGGAAGACTCTTGAGAGCTGTGGGGTCCAGGGCCGACTTGCTCGGACTACGCCAACCCAAGCGTGAAAGGACACTGCCCCCGTGTGGCCAGATGTAGAGGCTCGGTATGGGGAGAGGCGACCGAGGACTCGGCATAGAGGTGGTACCTCAGCCCTTTGACCTCATCCCTCAGGCCCTCCCTAACGGGCCCAGTTCTGCCCCTACTCACACTACAAGACCCCTGGGCCCACCAGAGCCTGCTCAGTCGTTCTCCTCTAGCGACAGGCCCTTATCAGGTACTCTAAACTCCATGTTATTGGGTTATGGCTTCATTTGGCCATCTGAGCTCACAGTAGGTGAAGTGGGCAGAAAAGGTGCCAAGGAGGGAGCAGCTCAAAGTACAGGAAGGATTTTGACAAACTAATAGTGCTGCAAGGAAATGTGTCTGTTTCTTGCTATCAGGTCTCCTAAAGCACCAATCATAATGCCTCAAACACATCAAGTGCTCAGTTAATAATTAAGAATAATAAGCAAACACATGCACACCTGCTTTCCAGGTGAGGGAAATGGCCTGAGCAGAGGCCAGCCAGCAGGAAGGAGAACACGCATGAAGGAGCTGCCTAGCAGGGAAGGTTAGGATTAGGGTTCCAGTTCAGGTGAGCATTGGACTGAATTCACCAGATGCTGAGTCCCCAGTCCCTCAAACCAGTGCCCTTTTCTTAACATGAGCACCTGGCTGACTAGAGGAGAAAGGGTCTGAATTTTGCAATCAGGGTCACTGGGAGGAAGGGGGCAGAGCCATGCCGTGCTAGCATTTCTGCTTCCATTTGAACTCCTCATATATCACAATCAGGTGCTATTTCTAGATATTCATTCTTCTTTGACACTGTGATCAAGGTCCCATAAAAAGAAGGTACCAGGACTGGGACAGATGAGGAAAGAGAGGCTTAGAAAAGTTAAATAGTTGCTTTTCAAGTCAAAGCCACTCAATTTGTAAGAAGCCAAGCTGGGATTTGCACAATATAATAAAAAAATAATGTGCTGGCAAGCCTGCTGCACTCTAGATCCCAGGCCCAGTCCACTGTACCCTGCAGCTTCTAAGACAACAAAAGCCTGATTTCCAAGACTCTTGTCTCATTTCAATCCATGCTCTCCACTGCAGCAGAAGAGAAACTTAGCAAGCTTGCTCGCCATGTAAGAGGCAAATCTGATCCTGTAACTCTCCTGTTCTAAACCTTCAGTAGCTCTTCTCTGGTGTTATAATCAAAATCAAGCATTTTGCCTTGGCATTCAACACCCTCCTAACCTTGCTCCTTACTCTAGCCACATCACCGCTACTCTCCTCTCAGCTGCCCTGAACCCCAGGCAGTTCCTTAACCAAGCTTCTCAGACATGGATGGACAAACGAACCACTGGAGACTTGATAAAATGCAGATTCTCATTCACTAGGGTGGGGCTCAGGGTTCAGAATTTATAACAAGTTCCAGGTGATGCAAATTCTGCTGGTCTGTGAGTCACACTGTGAGTAAGAAGGTGCTAAACTCACTCTACTCCCCTCACTTTTGACTTCTGCACAAATTGTTCCTTTGGCCTGAGACGCTTCCCTCCACCCCTATCCCCAGTGACTCTCACCTGGTTAATCTTACTTCTTGGGATTACTCCTTAGTTTGATGACACTTCTTCCAGGAAGCTCTCCTAACCCCATTGAGACTGGTTAAGACAAGCCTCATTGTTAAAGATGCAAACTGAAATGGGTGAAATAATACAGTATCTGTAATTATTTTTTTTACGTACTCAAGAAAAAGAAGGAGGGACAGATACATGATGAGAAAAGAATGGGAGGATATTGATGATTGTTGAAGCTGGGTATTGGGTACATGAGAGTTCATTGTACTAGCCTCTCTGCATTTAAATAATTTGGAAGTTTTCCAAAATAAAAAGTTTTATTTTGATCAAAGATTCTATAAAAGAATCTTTGATCAAAGGGAGGGACATGCAGAACAGAATTTCAAATAGTCATGGACTCCAGACTCTCTGAAACTATGGAGGCTAGAGGAACCCTTGAAACTACTACCCTAACGTAATCTTTAAACCTGAAACCAAAAATATTCCCTAAAGACTTCTTTAAAACAGTTTGCAGCTGTTTCTTCCCATTTTGAGTCATGCCCCACCAGCAAATGAAAGTCCATCCACATCGAGGTTGATTCAACTTTAAGGAGGCAGCTTTTCCCCAGTCATAAACTGAGTGCCTTCCAACCTGAGGGGTTTATCTTCCAGTACTATATCAGACAGGGTTTCACTGCTATCCATAATTTTTCAGTAATATATCAGTGTTTCCCGGCTATTAATAAGGTTTTCACTGGCTGTTTTTTTTGTTTGTTTGTTTTGTTTTTTCCAGAAATGGATGGCCTCATCCTTCTTCTCAGTCTGTCAAGAAGCTCCATTGAAACCTGTCCACCATGGATGACCCTGCTGATATTTGAAATACCAGTGGCATAGCCTCCAGCCTCACAGCAACATGCAAGCCATCATAGTATGACAAACTGACAGACAAGTGGCAGCTTTAAGACAATAGTTTAACTTATACTAAAGAATGTCTGACTTGAGCATCATGCTTTTTAGAAGAACTATCTGTATGAGACAAAATTAACAACATCAACTCAAAAAATTCAATAGGAAGCGTAGGGCCAGTGAGTTTTTTGTGTTCGTGGGAGAATAGCGATTCAGAAAATGATAGAATGGTTGCACGACTTTGAGAATGTAATCGATGTCATTGAATTGTACATGTAGAAATTGTTGAATTGGTGTATATTTTGCTGTGTATATTTTCAATAACAAAATAATATAATAAATTATTTTTAAAATACAAAATAAAAAGTTTAAAAAAATAAAGGCTCTGCCATGTGCCTTGTTAGGCTCCTATGCTCCCAGCTGCGAGCTCCCAGCACATATTCCAGTATGTTGTGAGCACCTGCTTGCTTGCCCACTAGGACATATAATTTGTTTTCTTTTCAACTTTTTCCACGTGTGCAATTCAGTGACATTATCTATGTACAGTATGTTGTGCAACCATCACACTACCCATTTCCAGATTCTTCATCAGCCTTATCAGAAACTCAGTGCCCCTAATGCAGCAATTCCCCATTTCCTCCTCCCACCTGCCCCTGGCAACCACCAGTGAACTTTGGTCTCTTTTTTGCTTATTCTAGTTATTTCATGTAAGTGTAACCATACAATACTTATTCTTTTGTATCTTTTTATATCTTTTTATATCTCTTGTAACTTTCTTAACTTAGCATGATGTTTCCAAGTTTCATCCATGTTATAGTATATAGCAGAATTTCATTCCTCTCTATAGCTGAATAATATTCCATTATAAGTATATGCTACATTTTGTTTATCTGTGGATAGACACTTGGGTTGTTCCCACTTTTTGGTTATTGTGAATAGTACTGCAAGGAACATTGGTACACAAGTGTCTGTTTGTGTTCCTGCTTTCAGTTATTTTGAATATATACCTAGGAGTGGAAACGTTGGTTCATCTGGTAATTCTATGTTTTTTTTTTTAAGCAATGCATAATTTTTTAAGGGCAGAGATTGTACTGTGTTTTGTTCACTTTTGCTAACAGCCTCTGCCACAATGTTTGGGTTTTGCACAGAGTAATTTCTCAACATATTTTTGTTGAATGATCAAGTAAAAATTCTGCCAGGTTATGGTAATTACCAGAAATGAACCAAATCATTTAAAATATGCTGTATGTCCACACAGTGGAATATGCTATGCAAGTCTAAAGAGTAATGAAGAATCCATGAAACACCTCATAACATGCATGAACGTGGAGGACATTATGCTGAGTTAAATAAGCAAATCACAAAAGGACAAATATTCTATGAGTCCACTATTGTAAAAAGTCAAGGAAAGGTTTGCATATGGAAGGAAACTTTCTTTGTTGGTTACCAGGCATGGGAGGGGAGGAGAGGGAAAATTGCTAAATAGGTAAGAGATAGGTATTGATTTGGGTGAAGGGAAAGGCAATATACCAAAAGCAAGTAACCAACACAATAACACTAAGGAAAAGGAAGACACAGAGAGGTGTACAAGAGGTACAGACAACAAAGGTAAATACATTTACATACACAATACTGCATTATCAGTAATAACAAACATTAATCTACAGGTGAATACATAGGTAGACAGGCAAGATGATCAGGTATAGGTAGGCAAAAGGGAATATACTCATGACCATTTATAAGTTTTGCAGACAGTATTTCTACATACATATTTGTATGTGCTGTAAGAATATCCACACATAGCATATTTCTACATACATATTTGTATGTGCTATAAGAATATCCTTGCGAGGGATCACTATGAGTCGGCTCTGACTTAACTGCAGTGAGTTTGGTTTTTTTTTGGTAACCACAATACCATTCCTTCCACCTAAGAAAATTAACGCTGAGATCTTCATGTCATCTAATGTTGTTGGTAGGTGCTTTTGAGTTGTTTCCAGCTTATAGTGAC
>NW_006921630.1:4637377-4642988 GCF_000298275.1 Orycteropus afer afer
TGTCAGAAGGGACCATTCCCTGGAGAAGGATGTCATGCTTGGTAGGGTGGAGGGTCAACAAAAGAGGGGGAGGCCTTCAAAGAGATGGATTGACATGGTGGCTGCAATGATGGGCTCAAGTATAGCAGGGATTGTGGGGCTGACATGGGATCGGGCAGTGTTTCGTTCTGCTGTGCACGGGGTCGCTATGAGTCAGAAACGACTTGACGGCACTTAACAAACAAAACAAAACAATAAGAATATCCATATATATAATAGAGCTAACTGGGGGCAAAGTTATAATAACTTCTTAGCCACAGCCAAACTCCTTGATGGAGTAAGTCACTGGACCCGTGGACCTGGGACCATGGGGGACATCAAGCTCAACTGGCATAACATACTACACAAAAACATTATTCTATATCCTACTTTGGTAAGTAGTGACTGGGGTCTTGAAAATTTGTGAGTGGCCATCTAAGATGCAACAATCAGTCTCTCCTCATCCAGAGCAAAGAATAATGAAGAAAATCAAAGACCCATGGTAACAATTAGTCCAAGGGACGAGTGGACTATAAGAACGTCAGCCTACATAACTCTTGAGACCAGAAGAACTAGATGGTGCCCAGCTACCACTGTCAGCCACTCAGAAAAGGATAAAAATAAAAGATCCTGGATAGAGTGGGAGAAAAAAATGTGAAACAAAACTCAAAATCATATAGAAGACCAGGCTTACTGGTCTGATAGAGACTGGTGAAACCCCCGAGACTATGACCCTGAGTCACCCTTCAGGCCTGGAATTGAACTCACTCCTGTGGCTTCCATCCAAACAACAGACAGCTCTACAAGGTGAGTAATTATACCAGGTAGGTACATTCCTTAGAACAATCAACCATGAGGGATCAGAAGGGCAGCATTTGCACAGGGAGATATCTCAGAGGGCAGGAATGCATAGGAAAGAAGGACACAGGGAGGATGTGGCAAAAGAGCTGTCACATTATGGGGATTGCAGTCAAAGTCATGATACAAAATGTGTATGAACTGTTGAATGGAAAGAGAATTTGCTCTGTAAAATTTCACCCAAATCACAATAAAATAAAATATACTGTATGTTGATGCAAAATAATGCATATTGTTCTGCCGTAAGTAGAGCTATGCTGTGTCTGCTCCTGGAATCTTCTGTGAAGGTCACTGTGTCCCAAGAAAGATTAAAAGGCACTTGAGAATCAACTTAAGTAGTTAAGAATAAAGAAGAAAACAAAGTTAAGACATTAGGTTTCTTCTGTATATAAGAGAGAAACGTGAATGTGTATGTGACCCATAACTGTTAGAACATAAATAGTACAGATTCATGCATTCATCCATTCATTTAGTCACCAACATTACTTCAGTGCCTGAGCTTCAGATTTGTCTGCATTTGGAGACATCTCTTCTCCAAAGAATCTATTTTCATGAGCTTATGTGAATGGGAGCTCATGTTTGTTAGCCAAATGAAAAAGGCAGAAGTGTTTTGTTTGTTTTTTGGTTGGTTGGTTGGTTTTTGAAGAGGGAGTTGTTTTGTTCAGGGGTATCTAAAAAAGGAAGTGGAGGGAATGGGGCAGTGGATGGAATGATGAGGTATCCCAGTTCCATCCCAGCTGGACTAAAGAAATACGTTAGACCAGAGGCTAAAGAGCTGTATTTGTGGGACCCTGGACATCAGCATAGCTGACACCCAGTGTCAGGCATGAACCAGGATTTGAGGATGGACCATCCTCCACTCTATCACCCAACCCCACCTACTCACATCAATGCTGCTTTAGCACTCTAAGGTCTCCTGGTAGACCTCACCAATGGGGAACAAGAGGAGAGGAGCGTGAACTTGGTTTTCTCTGCTTGAACAATGGGATGAATAATGGTGCCATTCAAAGACATGGGAAATAAAGCAGGAGGAGCAAGTTTCAAGGAGAAGATGGAGCATTCACAGTCAGAGACTACTCACTGGAGGAGCCCCCTTGATGAGTGTGAGAGATGCTTGTGGCAAACTGAAAGAGGGGTTCTCCTGGCTCACCCAACAGGAAGCAAGCTTCCAGGCCGAAGAGGCAGGATCAGAGGCTGGAGATCCAGCCAGATTCACAAAAGGCAGGTGGATTCAAGGGTCAGGAGAGACAGAACATAACCAGAATTTGCTTCATGGCAAGTTCAAAACATCTGTTGATAATAAGAAAGATAACAGGGTTCTTTCACTATGCATCCTTACCCAGAGTGGTAAAACTTACACTTACAATCTCATGTTCAGAAGTTGGCTGGCTTCCACTAAACAATAAATTTTTTTGAGGACAGGCCCAGCATCTTATTCATTTCTGTGCGCCGAGCTACTACCACAAGGGCTAATCAAAGTAGGTGCTGAAACAATGTTTGAAAAATCAGTGAATGAAATGAATGCACTTGGAATGGTGTTGATTTTTGCTTTGCCTCCAAGTGAGAATGAATAATTGAGCTCACTCATATCCCATGTTATTATTACTATCTCAGTTACTATGTTTATATAACAATTAATGATTCCCTGGTTCTATCAACCTTCAGAGAAATTGGAAATTCAGAGATGGGGAAATTTCTCTCAGTTGTTTCCTATAGGAAGTAAATCTCAGCTCACATCTGGTGGCATCCATGGAGTCTTCATTACTAATGGAATTTTGTATTTTCCCTCCTGCCCACTATATCCAGGCCTTAGAGAAACATGTCCTTAAAGAGGAAATTTTGTCTCATCTGGATTCTGGCTAGTTGGGCTTGATTTTAGGTGGACGAAGCAAACTTTAGCAAAATAAGCAGAGCAGAGACAGTCCTGTTGTTTGGATCAGGTGGTGAGGGGAGACCCCAGGGCTGGAAGGGAAAGCAGCTCATCTCTGGCTGGAGACCTCTCCTGCCTGGGACCTATCAGAGGCCTTCCTCTAGATCCTCCATCCTCTCTTCCTTCTCCTTCCAGAGGTCTCTGGTTCCTCATTCCTTTCTTCCCTGGACTTCCCTACCACTTACTCATCTAACTCGCAGCCATGGTCTTTCCATTTGACATCAAATCTACCAACCTCAAATTTACAGACAGTGACAGACTGATGCCTTTTAAACTATATTCATTCATTCACCAAATACTTTTTGAGCCTACATTACATATCAAGCACTGTTCTAGGCATTGGAAATATGGCAGTAAACAAGACAGACAAAATTCCTAACTTCATGCAGTTTTATACTTCAATAGAGGGAATGTTATTTTATTGCTAAATAAATAAATATGCCCAGAACCTTCTGAAATGATGTGTAAGAGAGGTCCATTCCTAAAAGAAAACTGTTTACCCCAACATCCCTTCCACTATCTAACAACTTTAAACAGGTAAAGCCTGATCCATGTGAACCACTATAACAATAATCACCATCCCAGTGGCTAACGTCAATAGACTGGCTTTCTGTGTACCGAGCACTGGCACTTTCTGGCACTTGACTCCTAACCAGAAGGGTGGCGGTTCAAACCCACCAGCCACTCCTCGGAAGGAAGATCGGGCAATCTGCTTCTGTAGTGATACTGCCTCGGCAACCCAAGGAGGGGTCGCTATGAGTCGGGTCTTACTTGACTGCACATAACAACAACAACAACAACATTGCCTGTAGACCTCCCAGCAAGCCTATGAAATAGTCACTAGTATTAGACCCTTTAGAGATGTGAAAACAGGCTAAGAGAGATTAAATAACATGGCCAGGTTTACGTGGCTATGACTTGCCAGAACTGGGATTTGAATCAAGCAATCTGGAGGTGGGACTCATGGACTTACCCTTCTGCTATACTTTCTGGGGACAGAAAACCAAAATTATTTCATCAAAAGAAATACACAAAATAGCAATTACCTTTGGGAGAGACAAAGCAGAAAGACTGGAGTGGTCCTGGAAGGTTGGCAGTCTATTTCTTGACCTGGGTGGTTTTTAGATGGTTGTATTTACATTGTGACAATTCATTTATCTGTAAGTTTATTATTTTTTAAGATTTTCTGTAAATATATTTGACTTCAATAAGAAATTGCTTAAATGATTAAGCTACTGTATCATCCAGGGTTCTACCAGATAAACACAACCAGTAGGGTGGAGATATGTATCTGTATTTATAGCTACATCTATGTAGAGAGGTTTATTGCAAGGAATTAGCTTACATAATTGTAAGAACTGGCTCAGCAAGTCCGAAACCCATAAGGCAGGCCATCAGAAAGGCAGGCAGGAAACTTTTGGGCAGGAGCTGACTCTGAAAGTTTACGTGCAGAATGGCTTCTTCCTCAGGAAACCTCACTCTGTTCATAAGGCCTTTCAACTAATTAGATCAGTCCACCAGGTTAGAGAGGATAATCTCCTTTATATAAAGTCAGCTGATTGTAAATATTAATCACATCTGCAAAATATGTTCACAGAAATGCCTAGATTAGTTTTTGATTGAATAGCTGGGTTATTGTTGTGTTGTTAGGTGCTGTGGTAGTTAAGGTTGTGTGTCAATTTGGCTGGGACTGGTTGAGTGGTTAGGCAGCTGGTAGTAGTTATTGCACATGATGAGACTGGCAATCAACTCTATGGTGGGATCTACCACAACCAGTTGAGTAGCTGCTTTAGGGATGTGGTCTGCTTCTCATATATAAGAACCAGCTTTGGGAACGGTCTCTAGCTTATGGCACATTTGAACCCTGCATGTAGGTGTGTTGTTGTTCAGCAGCCTGCCATGCTCTGCCAGTCTTGGGACTTTCAATGGGCTTGAATTAATGGCCTGCTGTGTGGTTTGGTAACATCAGGACTGTTACCAACCTTGAGCTTGCAGTCTCAGCAGCCAGCAGCTGTCTGAGTGAAGAAAAGCCTGTAGCTCCAGTGGGCCAGAAGCAAGAGGCAAAGCTGAAGCCCAAAGTTGAGGGGCCTTCACCCAGCCCCTAGAGCCTGGCACTTTGAACTCTGACTTAAAGCCTCAAATCTGTAAGAGAATAAACTCCTGTTTGTTCAACCCATCCCATTTGTGGTATATTCTTGTCAGAGCAGGACTGTTCTTGTTATGTGCTGTCAAGTCAGACCCGACTCATAGTGACCCTTCCTTGGGTTTCCAAGGTGATAGCACTATGGAAGTAGATTGCCCAACCTACCTTCTGAGGAGCTGCTGGTGGGTTTGAACTGCCAGCCTTCTGGTTAGCAGTTAAGTGCCTTAGGCACTATGCTACCACAGCTCCTCACTAGGTGTGGTACTTATGTTTGTGTGTCAACTTGGCTGGGCCTGGTTGAATGAGTGGGCAGCTAGTGGTAGTTATTCCCCATGATGAGACTGGCAATCAACTCCATGGTGGGATCTACCACAAGCAGCTGAATAGCTGCCTTTGGGATGTGGTCTGCTTCCTGTATTTAAGGAGAAGCCTTGGGAATGGTCTCTAGCCTGTGGCACACTTGGACCCTGCATGTAGCCATGTTGTTGCTGAGCAGCTTGCTATGCTTTGCCAACTATGGGACTTACAATGGACTTAAGTTAATGACCTGCTGTGTGGTTTGGTAATATCAGGACTGTGCCTTTTTACTTGTCAACCTTGGGGCTTCTCAGCCTCAGCAGCCAGCAGCTGTCTGAGTGAAGAAATGCCTCTAGCTCCAGTGG
>NW_006921630.1:4643088-4643683 GCF_000298275.1 Orycteropus afer afer
TTTGAGGAACAATTACAGGAAAAGTATTATAATGCCACAGGAAAACTTGGAAAACCATTTAGTAATTCTTTGATCATACTTAGAAATAACTATTCCCTTTTGTATTATGAAGCTAAGTAGCCCAGTCATGACTCAAATCAAGAATTTTATTCACATTATTCTGTTAATTTCTTTCAGATTCATAAAATTTCCCTTCTTGTTTTGCTTGAGTTCCTCCATTTCAGTTTATTGGGATTAAAGCTAGCTCCAGTGTCAAAACTGAAAGATTATTCCTTATAAAAAATTAGTGTACCTCTATGACTCTAGAACGTCGCTGTACAATATGGTTGTCACATTTGGCTGTTGAACATTTGAAATGTGGCTAGTCTGAATTGAAAGTTTAAAGACAATTGACAAAAGAGATGTACAATATCTTTATGTTGATTATGTGTTGAAATGACAATATTTTGATATATTGAGTTAAATAAAATATTCATAAAATTAAAAAAAAAAGAATATCCTTGCTCATATGCAAATTCAACTTGAAGTTAAAGACAATTAAAACAAGTCCAAGAGAGCCAAAGTATGATCTTGAATATATCCCTCCTGAATTTAG
>NW_006921630.1:4643783-4664719 GCF_000298275.1 Orycteropus afer afer
CTGTGCCTTTTTACTTGTCAACCTTGGGGCTTCTCAGCCTCAGCAGCCAGCAGCTGTCTGAGTGAAGAAATGCCTCTAGCTCCAGTGGGCCGGGAGCAGGAAGCAGAGCTGGACCCCAAGGTTGAGGGGCTTTGACCCAGACCCTAGAGCCTGTCACTTTGAACTTGGACTTAAAGCCTCCAAATTGTAAGAATAAACTCCTGCTTGTTAAGGCCATCCCATTTGTAGTATATTCTTGTCAGAGTGGTACTAGGTAGCCAGAACACTAGGTAACCAGAACAGGTGCCATCAAGTCAGTTCCAACTCATAGTGACCCTGTGTACAATAGAACAAAACACTGCCCAGTCTTCCACCAACCTCACAATTGTTACTATGTTGGAGTCTACTTTGCAGCCACTGTCTCACTCTGTCTCATTGAGGGTCTTCTTTCTCTCTGACCCTCTACTTTTCCAAGCATCAGTATCCTTCTAGTACCTCCTGATAACATGTCTGAAATACATAAGACGAAATCTCACCATCCTCTCTTTTTAGGAGCATTCTTGTTGTACTTCTTCCAAGACAGACTTTTTCATTCTTCTGGCAGTCCATACTATATTCAATATTCTTAGTCCTCAAAGTATATTATCCATGAAGAGGCAAGAGGTCATTAAAAAGACAAGAAAGGTAGAAAAGACCAAAATGGATGTCAGAGGAAACTCTGAAACTTGCCCTTGAATGAGAGTAGCTAAAGCAAATGGAAGAAATGACAAGATAAAAGGGATGAACAGAAGATTTCAAAGAGCAGCTCAAGAAGATAAAGCCAATTACTATTATGAAATGTGCAAAGACCTGGAGTTAGAAAACCAAAAAGGAAGAACACACTTGGCATTTCTCAGCTGAAAGAACTGAGTAAAAAATTTAAGCCTCGAGCTGCAATATTGAAAGATTCTATGGGCAAAGTATTGAATGATGCAGAAAACATCAAAAGAAGATGGAAAGAATACACAGAGTCACTGGACCAAAAAGAATTGGTCAATGTTCATCCATTTCAGGGGGTGGCACATTTTCAAGAACCAATGGTATTGAAGGAAGAAGTCAAAGCTATGCTGAAAGAATTGATGAAGAACAAGGCTCCAGGAATTAATGGAATACCCATTGAGACCTTTCAACAAACAGATGCTGCATTGGTGGCACTCACTCAGCTATGCCAAGAGATTTGGAAGACAGCTATCTGGCCAACTGACTGGAGGGATCCATATTTGTACCTATACCAAAGAAAGGTGACCCCACAGAATGTGGAAATTATCGAACAATATCATAATATCACATGCAAGTAAAATCTTACTGAAGATCATTCAAAGATGGTTGCAGCAGTATATTGACAGATAGCTTCCAGAAATGCAAGCTGGATTCAGAAGAGGACATGGAACAAGAGATATCATTGCTGACGTCAGATGGGTCTTAGCTGAAAGCGAAGAATTCCAGAAAGATGTTTACTTATGTTTTATTGACTATGCAAAAGCATTTGACTGTGTGGATCATAACAAATTATGGATAACATTGAGAAGAATGGGAATTCCTCAACACTTGATTGTACTCATGAAGAACGTGTGCATAGATCAGGAGGCTGCTGTTCGAACAGAATAAAGGGCTAATGCATGGTTTAAAATCAAGAAGGGAGTGAGTCAGGGTTGTATCCTTTCACCATACTTATTCAATGTGTATGCTGAGCAAATAATCCGAGAAGCTAGATTGTATGAAGAGGAACATGGCATCAGGATTGGAGGAAGACTCATTAACAACCTGCAATACACAGATGACACAACTTTGCTTGCTGAAAGTGAGGATGACTTGAAGCACTTACTGATAAAGATTAAAGATTGCAGTCTGCAGTATGGATTACACCTCAATATAAAGAAAACAAAAATCCTCACAACTGGACCAAGCAGCATTACGATAAATGGAGAAAAGATTGAAATTGTCAAAGACTTCACATTGCTTGGTTCTACAATCAACGCAAATGGAAGCAGCAGTCAGGACATCAGACGACATTATAGCACTGGGAAAAATGGCTGCAAAGGACCTCTTTCAAGTGCTGAAGAGCAAAGATGTCTCCTTGAAGACTAAGGTGTGCCTAACCCAAGCCATGGTATTTTCAATTGTCTCTTATGCATGTGAGAGCTGGAAAATGAATGAAGAAGACTGAAGAAGAATTGATGCATTTGAGTTGTGGTGCTGGAGAAGAATGCTAAGAGTACCATAGACTGCTAAAAGGACTAACAAATCTGTCCTGGAAGAAATGCAGCCAGAATGCTCCTTGGAAGTGAGAATGGCCAGACTTCATCCCACCTACTTTGGTCATGTTGTCAGAAGGAACCACTCCCTGGAGAAGTATATCATGCTTGGTAAAGTGGAGGGTCAACGAAGAAGGGGAAGGCCCTCAAAGAGATGGATTGACACCATGGCTGCAGTGATGGGCTCAGGTATAGCAAGGATCATGAGCTGGCACAGGACCAGGCAGTTTTCTTCTGTTGTGTATAAGGTTGCTATGAGTCAGAGATGAGTCAGTGGCACCTAACAAAAACAGTCCTCAAAGATGTCACTTTGAGGAATAAGTTGTGCCTGACTCAAGCTACGGTATTTTCAATCACTTCATATGCATGCAAAAGCTGGACAATGAATAAGTAAGACCAAAGAAGAAGGATGCATTTGAATGATGGTGGTGGTGAAGAATATTGAATAGCCGGGTATTAGAAGCTAACCAAGTTGACTTAGTTACCATTACAGCTACTCTTCAAAAAAGACAAGTGATGTACATATAATTTAGACACAGTCAGATATGGTCATAGGTCCAGGGGTGTAGGCAGGTGAAGTCTTCTGACTGTCCCTTAAGTTCCCTCAGACACTGTGGGGAGCTAGGATGGCTCAGATGTTAATAACTCCCTCAGAGTGTGTCTCATTGAGTCAGAGGAGCAATTGTGTCATTGGACAATAGCCCATTTATACCCACTGCCCCCTGCAATTACTTGATGCCCAGCTATTTGTAATTTTCGATCCTAATAATGCTTTCAACCTAACAGGAAATAGCTGTAACCAGAAGCACACCAAAATATACAATTATTCATCCCACTGTATGGTACCTGCTAGTTAACTTTCCAATTATCACACTAGTTACCTCTATACTGAGCCCTCTTTCATCATCTACAAGGCTTACAAGGCTGTTGCAAGGATTAGAGGGAATACAGATAAGGAATTTGGAATGACGTCTGCTACACGGTTGGCACTCATTATCAGACTGCTATTAAGAACTGCGTATGATTATTCTCAATGGGGCTGCTTCCACTTTCTGAACCACTGAATATCTCCTGGTTTAGAGGAAGTACTTATCCCTAGACTGGCATTCCAGAGACCTGCCTACCAGTCCTGACTTGGCCACTGCATTAGTTTCCTAATGAATTACCATAAACTTAGTGGTTCAAAGTAACAGAAATTTATTCTCTTGTAGTCTGGAGTATAGAAGTCAGCTATCAAAGTGTCAATAAGGCCATGCTCCCTCTAAAACTGTAAGGATGAAAACTTCCTTGCCTCTCTCTTCCTAGCTTCCGGTGGTGGCCAACAATCCCTGGGGTTCCTTGGCATATCTTTTATCTCTATCTCTGTCTTCCCGTTATCTTCTCCTCTGTGTTTCTGTGTCTTCTTTTCTTCTTATAAGGGCATCAGTCATTGAATTTAGGGCTCAACCTAAAGCCAGTATGATACCATCTCAAGATCCTTAACCAATTGTATCTGCAGAGACCATATTTCCAAATAAAGTCACATTCTGAGATTATGAGAGGGCATGAATTTGGAGGAATATTATTTGTTATAGATTGAATTGTTTTTCCCCAAAAAATACATGTTATAAATCTTAACCCCTGTATTTGTGGTTGTAATTCCATTTGGGAGTAGGATTTTCTGTGTTGTGTTAAGGAGGCCATATCAGCATAAACCAAAAAAAAAAAAAAAAATTCACTGCTGTGGAGTCAGATCCAATTCATAGCGACCCCTCCTTGGGTTTCTGAGGCAGTATCTCTATGGATGTAGATTGCCCCATCTTCCTTCCAAGGAATGGCTGGTGGGTTTGAACCGCCAGCCTTCTGGTTAACAGTCAAATGCCTTAGGCACTACACCACCAGAGGCATAGGGTGTGCTTTAAACCAATCACCTTTGAGATATAAACTGAGCAGATGAGGCACAGATAAGCAAGACAGATGGGGGAAGATGCGTCACTACAAAAAGATCACCAAAGAGCTGAGGAATAGAGCTGAAGAGACAACAACCTTCCTCTAGAGCTGACACCCTGAATTCAGACTTGTAGACTGCTAAACTGGGAGAAAATAAATTTGCTTGTTAAAGCCATCCACTTGTGATATTTCTGTTATAGCAGGACAAGGTAACTAAGACAATATTCAACCCACTACTGTCAGTGATTGCCAACAGATAGTGGAGAGGTCATTTCACTTCACTGGGCCTTAATCTCAAACCTATAAAACATGAGGTTTACGATGTCTCACATTCTCTGCCATGTTCAATCTTTCACCTCCTCTTCCCTCAACCAGGCTCTGACCCCACCACAAGTTAATCAGGGTTAAAGGACTAGGCCTCCTGTGGGAGAGCTGGACAGCATTTCTTCCTGGCAGCTTCTGAAGTCTGGGGACCTACGGGTCTACACCTTCCCTTCCCTCAGTGGGGATGTTGGAGTTCTGGCAGAGGCTCCAGTCCAGAGGAGCAGAGGGTCTGAGAGTCTCTCCTCCCCACTTCTCACTACATTCTCCCCTCACCAGGCCCTACTGGTGGCCAGTCTTACTCTGCCCACCAGACAAGCCTCACTGAATAAAGGGCACCTGGCTCGTTGTGAAGAGCAATTAGTGCTGCAACCAGGAGGAAAGCCTGGACTTTCTCAAGACCCCTAATCTCCCAACATTTACCAAGGGGACTTGGGAGAAAGGCCAGGGGTGGGAAATGGGGCTTTCAGCACCTTTAAAGTGGGTAGGCACCACTGCACAGAACAGCCCAGGCCACATCTCTCTACTCTCAGCCTGTAAGTAAGGAGCTCTGGTGGTGTCATTGTTAAGGCATTTGGCTGCTAAACTAAAGGTTCAGTGGTTTGAACCCACCAGCTTCTCTGCAGAAGAAATATGAGGCAATCTGTTTCTGTAAAGATTTATAGCCTTGGAAACCCAGTGCGGGGTGGCATCGCTATGAGTCGGAATCAACTTGATGGCAGTGACAATGTCTAATAATACTAACTATACCCTATCACCCTGAGTATATATCCAGCAGTAATGCATGCCTGTGATCACCAAAAACACATAGAAAAGAATGTTCATAGCACCTTTACTCATAATAATAAACAAACAAACAAACAAAAAACTTGGATTCAACCCAAATGTCTGTCACAGAGGAATGAACAAATAAATTGAGATGTGTTCATACAGTGCAATACTACTCAACAATGTAAAAAAGAACAAGCTGCTGCAATATAGATCAGCATGGACAAATTTTACATCATGTTGATTAAAAATTAGCCAGGCATAAAAGATTATATGCTTTATGATCCCATTTATATAAACTTGTAGTATAGGTAAAACTGATCTATGACGATAAACAGAAGTCAGGATAACAATTCCTTTCAGGAGTTGGGAGCATTTACTGGGAAGAGGTGCTAGAAATGTTCTACATCTTGATCTGAGTGGTGGTTACATGGGTGTACAGACATGGAAAAGTTCATCTAGTTGTAAATCACACAGGCACCTAACAACAACAGCATAGTTTATCAAGTGTGCAATAGCATTGTGAAAATTTTGAAGTATTCTGAGAATTACCAAAATGTGACACAGAGACACACAGTGAACATATGCTTTTGGAAAAATGGTGCTGATAGACTTACTTGATGCAGAGTTGTCACAAACTTTCAGTAAAAAATGCAATATCTATGAAACACAATAAAATGATGTGTGCTTACCACTGTCAACCACTCGGAGGGGGATCTATGTAGGAGATCCTGGATGGAGTGGGAGAACAATGTGGAACAAAACTCAAAATCATTAAAAAAAAAAAAAAAAGAAAGAAACCAGGTTTGCTGGTCTAATGGAGCCTGGAGGAATGCCTGAGACTATGGCCCCTAGGAGCTCTGGTAACATAGTGCCTAAGGCACTTGACTGCTAACCAGAAGGCTGGCGGTTCAAACCCACCTCTGCACATTTGTACACTGCTTGCTCTGCTTAGAATTCCTTCCTTAATACCCATGACCATGCCTAGACTGTTCCAAATCCTGTTCAAATGTCATCCTCTCTCCCACACTGTCTGAGGCAGAATCATTACCCTGTCTTCTAGAATCCTGTTGATTCTTTCCCCTCAGTACCCATGAAGGATTCCCTCCTCTGCACCACTGTCCATGCCTGGTTCAGACCTTGTCTTTCTTACCTGCACCTCACCTCAGTGGGGACACAAAACTGACAAGCTCAGGCCCCTGCTACTTTTCCTGCCTTCCTCATCTCTTTCCAGATACAATCCCTACACTCCTCTAATACCTAGCTTCTTCCTCTTCCACTCCTCCATGTCTCTGCTGTCCCTGCCTGGAGTGTCCTTCCCGACCCTCTGTCTACCTAGTAAGCCTCTAATTTTCCTTAAGACCCAACTCCAATTCCACCTCCTCTGTGAAGACTCCCTGACCACCACACCCTCCTTCCGTCTGTCTCGGGAACATTCATTTATTCAACAAATAGTTACTGCACAACTGTATGCTAGGAATAGGATGAATATGGACCCAGCCTTTGGGGAGCTTTAGTTCTCCTGGGAAAGAGTGATAAACAAATAAATTTCCGGGTAATTAAAGGTGAAGGGATAGAGAGTGATTTCTGAAGATGGTTGTGGAGGGCCTCTTGGAGGAGATGTCTTTTAAGCAGAGACCAGGAAGACGTCCTTCTCCCTCCTGAGCATTCTGCACCCTTTATGGTCTCTCCTAAGTACAGTCACCAGATATAGCAAATAAACTGTAGCAAATGCACACAGGAAGACAAGATGTTAACAGAGGAATAAATGTCCAAGGGCAGGAGCTAAACAGGGACTCTACTTTCTGCACAATTTTTCTGTAAACCTAAAACTCCTCTAAAAACTGAAGTCTATTTTGAGAAAATATTGCATGGGACATAACCAAAACACACAAAAAAACCTAAACTAGTTGCTATGGAATTAATTCCAATTCATGATGACATACTTATATTAGAAACTTATTCTTTATCTGAAATTCAAATTTAACTGGGCATCCTGTATTTTTATCAGGCAACCCTACTCTTAGGATCTTATTGCTTTGTGAGTTCAGAGCCCAAGGACTCTGGGACCCTCAAGGCCCAGCACTGCAGCTGGCACACAGAAGGAACTCAATAAACAGTGAAAAAGACAATTCAGTAATTGGATTAATGGGGCAGCCCTTGTTATGCTGTATTGCATTCTCTATTCAGTTCTGAGCACCTCCCCTCCACTACTTGGTCAACTCCAGGGCAGAGTTAGCTGCCATCCTTTGAGCCTAGCATGGGGTTTGGCTAGAGGCAGCCTGAGAGTGGGGTGGGAGCCTCTAGATGTCTCTGCAATCTCCATCAGTGTCTCTCCTACCACTCTGAGAGTGATCATGGTTGCACAATGTGGTAAACATAAATAACGTCACCACAGATGGTTGAAATGGCAAATGTTTTTTTTTATATATATTTCATCACAATTAAATCAATAAACAAACAAATAAGAGCTCAAAAGGCCATTATAGCTTCCGCCTCAGTGTGTGTCCCAGTAAGGAAAGCCAGTGAAAAAGCAGACCCCACACTGCCCTCTGTTGGGTTAGGGAATCCCATCAAGATGCAGGTTAACCTATGCATTCTCAAGCAGCAACAGCAGCAGCAACAAGGTGTGTCCTAACTGCCCAGTAAGCGGTGTGAATAAATCCAGTCTTCACCCATAGCTTATAAAAGGAGCACTGTCCCAAAGCAGCCTCAACCCCTGTTGGTCTCAACTCAGAAGGAGAATGTTGTTGCTTGAGCCTCTTTTGAGTTTTAAAAAGGACAAGGAAAGGCACTGTATGAAGTGTGAAGTGTTTTACTTTTTTTTTTTCCACTACTCCAAACTGTTGGATGTTGAAAGCCTTACATTTACTTCTGAATTGCCTGTCTGTATTTGTGTATGGAGGAGGGCAAAGACATGAAGGGTCAGAATTCTTTTTCATTTCCTTGTAAGTTTCTTCAGAATTTAGCCTTTCACTGAACAGCCTATATTTCTATGTAATGATGTCATTATTTGGTGCATTTTATAACTGGAGATGCTGGAAGTTTCCTTCCCAAATAGTATGTGTTGAAATCAGATGGTTGTACAGCACCCATCAGAATTTAGATAGAGCCAGCATACCGACAATGATGAAGACGGCACAGGACTGGGCAGTGTTTCATTCTGTTATAGATGAGGTCACTATGAATTGCAGCTGAATTGATAGCAACAAATGACAATTTATCCATGAAAAATACTGGGTGAACTCACTCAGTTAGCTATGAGAGCAAGCATGGGAACATTGTAATGTCAAAGAATAACCCAAAGAACTAAAATCAATAGCAGCACTTGACTTACTTGTATACAAGGGAAACCAATAATGGATTTATTTCATAAAACAAAGGCAAAATTACAAACAAAATGCAAAAAAAGAGGATAAAAGGAAAAACTGGAGACAAGTTAAAAACAGTGAATTTTGTTAGTTTTTCATTGGGTAGGCTGCTGATCAGCAGGCAGCTAGCTTAGAAATAAGAAGCTCAACTGCTAACCCAAAGGTCATTGGTTCGAATCCACCAGCCACTCCACAGGAGAAAAACTTGATGACCTGCTCCCATAAAGATTACAGCCTAGAAAACTCTATGGGACAGTTCTATTCTGTCCTATAGGGTCACCAAGAGTCGGAATTGACCAAATGATACACAATAACAGCGAGGAAGCCAGCCAGCAGGTTCTGCCCTGGGCAGCTGGAATGGGTCATTGAAGATCATTCCAGTTGTTCATGAATTCTCCAGAAGACCTTGGGAGTATAACTATGCTGTATATGTGATAGCACATATTTGTCTGCCAGTGCCAGGGTGGTAAGTACCTGCATCTCAGCTATGCAGGTCTGCTCAATGTCCCTTATAAGAATTTCTCAGTAGCAAACAAATGTAATCAACTAAATGTTCAACCAAAGGAGTCAGGCTACATAAATTACCATACATCCTCAGCAGCATAGACTCCCAAATATATTTTTAAATGTTATAGTAAAAGAACATGTAATAATGTGGGAAGTTGTTCATGATACACTGTCAATTTTTTTTAGAAAAGTACATTTCATACACAGGAAGTTCTGGATAAAGATGCCAGACTAAATTCATGCATATGCTTTTGGTTCCTCTTGAAATCCACTAATACAACAATAAAAGAATATTTTTTCCTAACTAAAATGAGCTTTTATTAGAACCTTAGCAATGATATTAATAAATGCAGATTCTCTACAAGAGATCCACCACCCATCTAACAGTTTGTTCTGTCATGGTTTGTGTGTTGCTGTGAGGTTAGAGGCTATGCCACCAGTATTTTAAATACCAGCAGGGTCAGCCACAGTGGACAGGTTTCAGCAGAGCTTCCAGACTAAGACAGAAGAAGAAAGGCCTGATGATCTACTTCTGAGAAGTAGCCAGTGAAAACCCTCCGGATCACAACAGAATACCGTCTGATACAGTGCTGGCAGATGAGCCCCTTAGGTTGGAAGGCTCTCAAAATGCACAGGCAGCAACAGTGGACTCAAGCAGACCAACAATTGTGAAGATAGTGCAGGACCGGGCAATGCTTCCATTCAGTTGTACAATGGGGTCACCATGAGTCAGAACTAACTCATTGGCAACTACAACACTACAAGGGTCAATAAGCAAATGAAAACCTACTTTAAAGCAAGTCTAAGAAACACAAGCCTGGACCTGTGACTCAAATGTCAAAAGGATATATTTTCAAAGGTATAAACCTTGCAAAGACAGGGAGGAAAGAAGAAGAGACAAAAACAGTAGAATTTGGAAATACATGGATGAGTGATCCACATAGGAGAAAGCACAAGGAGATTTCCAAGATGATGTTGAAGGCAAATCCCAGGGAAACAGTTGTGCAGGCATGAAGGGCAGCCAGTCTGTGTTGCAATGAATCAGAATGCTACAAGAAGAGATTTTTCAAAGGTGACATTTTAGAATTTGTAGAGAGAAGATGTAGTCACTGGCAGAGATTGAAATAGTAATAATAGAGAAAACCAAGCAAATGAAAAAGAAAAACAATTATTAACTCAAACAAACAAACAAGGATGTTTATAAAATAACGTTATCAGTCAGGGTCCAATTGAAAGAGAAAAAAAAATCTCACACTGTAACTTGACTGGGGAAAATTTAACACAAATAATTATCAACTATAATGGGAGAATGGCCAGACTTCATTTGACCTACTTGGGTCATGTTGTCAGAAAGGACCATTCATTCCCTGGAGAAGGATATCATCCTTGGTGTGTTAGACTGGGTTCTCTAGAGAAGCAACACCAGTAAAGCTTATAGAGAGAGAGAGAGAAAGAAAGAGAAATTCATCTAAGGAAAATGGCTCACACACTTATAGAAGCTGGCAAGTTCCAAGTTCTTGGATCAAACGTCAAACTGGAGGCTTTTCCCGACTCACACAGCTGCAGGGGCAGGAAAGCTCAAGGTTGGCAGGCAGTATACTGGCTGTTGATTCCAACGACTGACGAATCCAAGATCTTCAGGCCAAATGGTGGATTGTTTGCTTATGGAGAGTTGTAGGCAGCACAACAGAATCCCGATCCACACAAGAGTGTCTCTTTTCCCAGGATGTCCATAAATATAATGGAAGCAGGCCTCACCCCTAGGGAAACTACCTTTCAATGGATTGGCTGCTCAAAACATATACATCTGATCCCATCATTGGAACAACCCACATCACAATTACTTAAACCACACAGAATTGTGGTCCAGCCAGGTTGACACACAGCTCTAACTATCACACTTGGTAAAGTGGAATGTCAGCAAAAGAGGGGAAGGCCCTCAACAAGAACGATTGACACAGTGGCTGCAATGATGGGTCAGGTATAGCAAGTATTGTGAGGCTGGCACAGGACCAGAGTGCTTCATTCTGTTGTACATAGTGTTGCTATGAGTTGGAGCTGAATCAACAGCACCTAACAACAGCAACAACATAATGGGACTGGAGTAATGAAGGACAGGCTAGTAAGGCGTGAACAGTAAAGAACATAGGAATGGCAACTATAAGGAGCAGCCTCCATTCCCTAGGGTTGAGAAGGTCCTCCCCTTACAGCACTGAGATCCACACCCTGACTGATAGGGCAGAGACATGACTCACTGAAGGGCAGAGAAGTCCCAGGTGCTGCACCAGTGAAAATTACTGAATATCTGCCCAGCAGAACTTGCTTCAAGGTGATAGGAAAAGCCACTCATGGGGAGATGTCTCACCAGAGAACACAATGAAGGGTGTTGGGGGAAGCTGCTGGATTGACGCTGGAGAAGGCCGGAGCACTACCAGGTCAGGAAAGAAAGCCCCTTCCTCCTGTAATGTGTCTCCAGAGCCCTCTACTACAAAACAGCATGGTGCCAGCTAGCCAAGGAAAAGTATTTCAAAGGTCCAACATTATTTTCACAAAGTAGGCATGAAGGATGGACAGACAATAAATTAATAACTGGCACAGGGATCTCCTTAGGATTATTGTGAGAATGGAATGAGATGATATAGGTGATGTCTTTAGCACAGGGACTGGCAAACAAAACTAGTACTCAGTTAATGGCAGTTACCATAATAGGTGATTAGCAGGCAGCTAGCAAAGAGGCAGGAGCCCTGGTGGCATAGCAGTTAAGCATTTGGCTGCTAACTAAAAAGTCATTGGTTCGAACCCACCAGCTGCTCTATGGGAGAAAGATGTGACAGTTTGTTTCTGTAAAGATTTACAGATTGGGAAACCCACCCAATAGGGTGGAATTCTAGATAGGGTGGGAGAAAAATGTGGAACAAAACTTAAAATCATAACAAAGACCAGGCTTACTGTCTGATAGAGCCTGATGAGACCCCAGAGACTGTCTTACAGGGTCACTATGAGTTGGAATTAACTCGACAACAGTAGGCAGTGGATTAGTTAATATACCTAGTGGTATACTCTGTCCTTGGGCAACAAAATGGACTATGAATGAAAACAAGTGCAGTTGTTTTTGGACTCTCCAGAAGACTTCAAGAGTTTTACTGTGGCTTGTATATGGCAGTTATTACTGTGGGTGGTATGAAAGATTGACTAAAAAAAACAAACCAAACTCACTGCCGTCGAGTCGGATCTGACTCATAGTGACCCCTCCTTGGGTTTCTGAGGTGGTATCACTACAGAAGTAGATTGCCCAATCTTCCACCAGCCTTCTGGTTAGCAGTCAAATGCCTTAGGCACTACACTACCAGAGCTCCTGAAGGATAGACTAGATAAGGGAAAGCCCCTAGGTGAGAAAATCCATTAGAACAGTATTATAATTGTCCAGAAGAGAAAAGACAAAGGCCTAGATGAGTGGTGATAGTAGTAATGAAAATGAAAGAACCCATGTGACACTCCCTAAGGAGACATTAAGGTCTTGCTCTCCATCACCTTATCAACCTCAGCCATGGCAGAGTATAATCCACCAGGTCAGAAGGGAATGGCCTTGGAAAGAAAGTTGCCTTTCAGAGAAAAGTACCCTGATCTACCCTTGTATAGTGTCTTAGTTGAGAAGTTTGGGCTGCACGAAACGAACTCCAAGTTGTCGTTATTGTTAGCTGCCATCAAGTCGACCTCAGACTCATGGCAGTCTCATGCACAAGGGATGATGACACAGCCCACTCTTGTACAAGCCTCATGACCAGTTGCAGATCAGACCCTTGTGAGCTATAGGGTTTCACTGGCTGATTTTCAAAAGTAGATCACCAAGAATTTCTTCCTAGTCTCTTTTAGTCTAGAAGTTCACTGAAACCTGTCCACTGACAGGTGGGTGGTGACTGAACATGAGGTGCACTGGCTGGGAATTAAACTTGGGTCTCCTGCATGGAAGGCAAGAATTTCACCACTGAGTGGTCAACTAGATGCAATGATTTTATCTCTCCTCATCTGGAGCAAAGAAGAATGAAGAAAACCAAAGACACATGGAAACAATTAGTCCAAGGGACAAGTGGACCATACGAACCTCAGCCTAGATAACCGTGAGACCAGAAGAACTGGATGGTGCCTGGCTACCACTGTCAAATACTCGGAAAGAGATCAAAGAAGGAGATCCTAGGTAGGGTGGGAGAAAAATGTGGAACAAAACTTAAAATCATAAAAAGGACCAGTCTGATAGAGCCTGATGAGACCTCAGAGACTATGGCCCCTAGTTACCCTTCAGGTCTGGAACTGACTCACTCTTGTGGCTTTCAGCCAAACAACAGACAGTCATATAGGGTGAATACTTACACCAGGTAGATACACTCCTTAGAACAATCAATTACAGAAGATCAGAAGGGCATTATTTGCATAGGGAGATAATTCAGAGGGCAGGAATGCACAGGAAAGAAGGACACAGGGAAGAGGTAACCACAGGGAAGAAATGGGAAGAGAGCTGTTACATTGTGGGGACTGCAGTTGATGTCATGAAACAAAATGTGTATGAACTATATGAAAAATGAATTTGCTCTGTAAACTTTCACCCAAAACACAATGAAAAAAATTTTTTTAACATTGAACCACTATAGCCTTGTAGACTCTGAGTAGCCATTGTTTACATGCATAAGGACATTTATTATCTCACATAGTTCTTGATTTGGTTAATTCAGTGGCTCAGAAAGGATCCAGGTGGCAAGAACATGGAGCACATTCATACACTGCTGGTGTGTGTGTAAATAGGAACCGCCAGTTTGGAGAACTGTTTGGCACAATCTCTAAATGCTAAATACAAGCACACCCAGTAATGCAGCAATTCCCTTCCTAGATAATCCAAACAGAAACACCTTCACTAAAAGAAAAAAAGAAGATATGCATGGCAGCAATATTTGTAATAGCCAAAATCTGGAAACTGTCCAATGTCCGTTAACAGTAAAATTACACAAATTGTAGCACATTCACCCAATGGAATTCTATTCAGCAGTGAGAATGAATGATTTATAACTACACACAGTATAAATGACTCCCACAAACATAATGTTAAATGAAACACCAGACATAGAAGAGTACTATACCAGAAAAGAGTATTGTATTCAGAAAAGAATTATATCAGACAAGGTCCACGCTGGTTCCATCTAAATGAAGTATAAAAGCAGGCAAAACTTCTCTACAGGACAGATAATTAGATGGTGCTTGTTACATAGGTATGTTTGTGCAATTTCATGGAACTGTGTGATTGTGATTTTTCTACCAATGTATTATACTCCAGAAGTTTTTAAAATGCAAAATAAATAAATAAATAAATCTGAGACTTTCTGTTGTTCCCTTCTGATGTCTTTAGAGGGTGGCCTTATCTTCAGCTTCTGTCTTTAGGGTTGTGAAGTTGCCGGCAAACTGCACACATAACCCCTTCAAAGCACTGCATCCAAAAGCAGAAAATTGTGCATTTTTTCCCCCTCCTCACTCTTCTTCTTTTATTAGAAAGGAAAAGCTTTCACAGAAACTCTCCAGGTGATCTCTCCACAGGTCCCATTGGTTTATGGGATTGGTCATACATCCAAATCCTAGTAGCAAGGGAGGCTGGGAAAACAAATGTCTGTCTTTCTCAGCCCCTTGAGAGGCTGAAAGGAGGGAGAAGGGTGGTGGTATGATTATAGGATGGACAACCAGTAGTGTCTACTCCACGTAATGTAGTAAGAGCTATGCACGCTGCAGAAAGACCTAGTTACTAGCCAGATCTGGAGGCTCTTAGGCTCTTTTCTAGTAGCAATGGCTTCACAAAGTGAGTTCTAACTTATCAAAGAGCCACATCCAGTGGTACCATGGAAAGAGGCCTGGACTTGAACTCAAAGTCTTGTGTCTTAGTTCTGGTTCTAGTCTAACCAGCTGTGTTATTTTAGGCACGCTACCTCAACTCTGGAGCTGCTTCTCCATCAGTAACAAGAGGCAACTGGACCAAATCCAGGCCAAATCTAGTACATCCTTGCATGAGGCTTTGTTACTTTTAGTTCTTGAAAGAAGAACATTGAACCTCTTTAGCTGACATCAGATAATGTTTCCCAACTGTTATTATTAAAAGTCTTCCTTTTTGGTGTTATTTGAGGTTGGTTTGCTTCTATAAGCAAACTTATAAAAGCACTATTCACATAACAACTCTCCATCCTCCTCACAACAACCTTCACACACACACACACACACACACACCAGCCCTTAGAAACCATCAGGGAACAACCCATCCTCCACCTGCTCCCCACAATGTTAAGTACCAACAGAGGCACCCAGCAGCGCTTTTGATACAGCCAGTGCTTTCCTAGTACTTGTAATGGTAATGGATTTACCTGGTAATAACTTAATCACCTACTATTAACTGTTCTTATATGTGATTTCACTGAATAAGTAGACTAAACATCACAGCTAATGATGATGTGAGCTTAGTTTGCTCACCTATGCATTCTTACTCAGAGAACTGGTAAAAGTTCTCTAGTTCCAATTGGCCAACTCAGTGCTCAATTCATTGCATTTTTGATCACCAAATATTTATTGAGCACTTATTATATACCAGACACTGTGCTAGGTGCTAGGGATACAAATATGAATAAGACATAGTCTGCATTTTCAAAGAGCTTTCAACGGGAAGTCAATGATTTCAATGGAAGATACAGAAAAGCAACAATTATGAATCTGTGATGGGCACACATGTATGAAGATATAATTTGTATGACAATAATAGTCAAGAAAGGAGGAAGAAAAAAACTATATAGAAATAACCCATCCACTGCCATCGAGTCAATTCCGACTCATAATGACCCCATAGGACATAGTAGAACTGTGTAGGATTGGTAGGGTTTCTAAATCTGCAAATCTTTATGGAAGCAGGCTGCCTCATCTTTCTCCTGAGGAGTGGCTGGTGGGTTCAAAGTGGTAATCTTTTGGTTAGCAGTCCAATGTTTTAACCACAGAGCCACCAGAGCTCCTAAACAGAAGTAAAATTTATATGATTGAAATTAAGTTTATATTCATCTGAACTAGATTGTTATAAATTAAGATGTTGATTTAATACCTAGGGCAACAACTAAGAAAATAATATAAATAATAAAAACAAGCAGGAAAAAAATATATAGTAAAATAAACAAGGCATTTGACTGCTAATCAAAAGGCTGGCAGTTCAAACCCACCAGCCAATCTTCGGAAGGAAGGTTGGGCAATCTACTTCCGTAGTGATACTGCCTCGGAAACCCAAGGAGGGGTTGCTATGAGTCAGGTCTGACTCCACAGCATATAACAACAACAACAACAACAGAATAAACAAGGAACTCAAAATAGTATTAGAAAATGTTCATTTAACACAAAAGAAGGTAGTAATGGAGGAATAGAGAAGCAAAAAAGTCATAAAACATATAGCAAACAAACAGCAAAAGGCAGATGTAAATCTTACTTTATTGGTAACTATATTAATTGGATTAAACACTTGAATTAGAAGGCAGAGATTGTCTAACTTGATTTAAAAAAAAATCCAACTATAAGCCATCTACAAGAGACACACTTTAGATTCAAAGACACAAATAGGTTGAGAGCAATATGCAAAAAGATAAGACTATGAAAACAGTAATGAAAAGAGAGCTGGAGTGCTATATTAATATCAGATAAAATAGATCTAAAAGGAAAAAATTTTGCTAGAGATAAAGGAGGAACTTTATAATGATAAAAGGGTCAATTAATCAAGAATATATAATAATTATAAAAACATTGCACCTAACATCAGAACCCCAAAATGCACAAAGCAAAAAGTGACAGCATTGAAAGGAAAAATAGACAATTCAAAAATAATAGTTGGAGACTCCAATATCCCACTTTCAGTAACAGAGAGGACAACTAGACAGAAGAACAGCAATGAAATAGAAGACTTGAACAACATTATAAACCAACTGGACATAATAGACATTTATAGAGCACTCTACCAACAACAGCACAATACACATTCTTCTCAAGTGTGTATGGAATATTCTCCAGGATAGACCATGTGTTAAGCTATAAAAACAAGTTTCAGTAAACTTTAAAAGATTGAAATTATACAAAGTATGTTTCCTGACCATAATGGAATGAAATTAGAAATCAATAACAAAAGGAACTTTGGGAAAATCACAAGTATTTGGAAAGTAAATAACACACCCCTAAATAACCAGTAAGTCAAAGAAGAAATCACAGAGAAATTAGAAAATACTTGTAAATGGATGAAAAAAAAAAAAGATGCCAAAACTTAAAGGATACAGCTAAATTATAAACTTGAGGGAAATTTATAGCTGTAAATGCCGACATTTAAAAAAAGAAGAAAGATCTCAAATTAATTTAAGATAAGGGTAATAAGGGAGCCAAGAGGTGGGGTGCTTAGCTTTTCAGGAAAGATGAGATTTGGAAGGATAAGAAAGCCTGGAGGAATGTGGGAAGGACTTTTCAGACAGAGAGAACAGCTTGGCCAAATGCTTGTTGCTGGGTGCCACTGAGTTGATTTTGACTCATAACAACCCTCTGTGACAGAGTAGAATTGCCACATAGACTTTTATTGGTTGTAATCTTTATGGAAGCAGATGGCCAGGTCTTTCTCCCACAGAGAGTCTGGGTGAGTTTGAACCACCAACCGTTTAGGTTAGTAGCTGATAGCTGAACTGTTTCTGTCACCAGGGCTCCATAACCAAAAGCATATAGGCATGAAATATCATGGGGTATGCAGAATAGCTGCAAGCAGTGCAATATTTCCAGAGTGTGTGGAAAGAGATGCAGATAAGTGGCTGTAGAGGCAGGTGAGGCCTAGCCCCGGAGGTTTCATATGCTCTGCTAAGAACTTTGGCTTTATTCTCCAGGTAATAGAGGGTTACTGAAGGATTGTAGGGAGCTCTGCTGGCATACTGCCTAAGGCATTTAACTGCTAACCAGAAGGCTGGCAGTTCAAACCCACCAGCCATTCCTCGGAAGGAAGGTTGGGCAATCTATTTCTGTAGTGATACCACCTTGGAAACACAAAGAGGGGTCGCTATGAGTCGGGACTGACTCAATGGCAGTGAGTTTGGTTTTTGGTTGGAAGGGTTGTAAGCAGGTATGTAATATCATTCAGATTTTCCTTTTAGAAAGATTTTTCCAGCTGTAGTCAAGAGAATAGATTAGAAGGGGGTGAGCTGGAAAGGTTGGCCACAGGAAGGCCAGAAAAGAGACCATTGTAATTATGCAGGAGGGAACAATGGAGCCTGAAAATGAGCAATAGTGTGGGTCTGGAGGGAAGGAACTAAATGCGAGGAATCTTTAGGAAGCCACAGTTGGCAGGACTTGGTGTTGATTGGAGGTGAGGATGAGGAAGATGAGTCTAGGACAACCAATGTTTCTGGTTTGGGTGAGTGGTGGTCACATTAAATGAGAACCAGAATACTGAAGAAGAAACAGGTTTGAGTGTGTCCTAGCCACTAACTTAAACTGTTTTGTTTTTTCCTCTTTACTTGTGCATTGCCCCTGCTATTACCATTCCTGCCAGGCGTTTACTGTTCTCTCCTGTATACTCCTCAGGGGTCTCCTGCACTCCCTTCCCTAAGGAATTTCTCATTTGTCCCTTGGAACCTTCCAAGGACATGCCAGGCATGATGGTGAGCTGTGGGCTTCTTTTTCCTTGGCTTGTAGTCTGCTGTGCTGAATACCTTATCTTCCCCTACTCTAGGCCACCTCTATTCCCTGTTCCATGAGTATCTGTCTTCTAGAGCAGGGTCATAAACTGCAGCCCCAATAACCATATTCAATCCATAGATGTGTATTAAATGGCCTGCTCTGGGTGCTCTGGGTGCTCTGGGAGCTCTGGTGGTGTAGTGCCTAAGGCACTTGACTACTAACCAGAAGGTTGGAGGTTCAAACCCACCAGCCACTCCTTGGAAGGAAGACTGAGCAATCTACTTCCATCGAGATACTGCCTGTGAAACTCAAGGAGGAATCACTATGAGTTGAATCGACTTGACAGTGAGTTTAGTTTTGGTTTTTTTTGTATTTAAAATATATATTCTTATTAATGCCTTTGAAGGAGGGACCAAGGCATCTGTTTGTCATGTCACCTCAACACTTCTGGTTGTCTCACCATTGGCCTGCTTCACTCATTTCCCTTCATGCCTGGTAGACAGAAAGATGAGAGGAAAGATGTAGGGAGTTTGGGCCACCAAATAACAGAATTTTTACCACCTAGGTCTTTGGCTTTTGTCACATCTCCCACTATTGGGGGGCAGGGTTTGGAGAGAAATGACTAGTTTCCTGGCAGAAGCTGTTATGAAAGACCAATCTACCTCCCTCTGAAAATAAAAATAAATCCCCCATACACTACCTGAACCATATGTAATTGCCAATATTCAATTTGTTTGGGCCCATAAAAATGGCAATTTCCCATGATTCAGCCTATTCAGTGATTCTAGCTTAGTCTCTGGTAGAGTAATGGTTCTCAACTTTGGCTGCAAATTGGAATAACCTAGGAACTTTTAACAAATACTCTTGCCAGGACCCCAACCCAAGACAATTAATTCTAATTTTCGAGGATGGGGGCAGCCATGTTGCTGTTGTTATTGCCCTCGATCCTACTCCAACTCACGGTCACCTTACGTGTAAAAGAACAGCACGTTGCCTGGTCCTGCGCCATTTTCATGGCCGTTAGTATTTGAGTCCTTTGTTTTGGCTATTGTGCCAATCCCTCTCATTGAGAGCTTCCCTTGTTTTTGTTGGTCCTCTACTTTACCAAACATCATATCCTTTTCTAATGATTGGTCTCCCTGATGATGTCCCAAGTAACCAAGTCAAAGACCCACCATCTTCATGTCTAAGGAACACTCTAGCTGTATTTCTTCTAAGACTGATTTGTTCATTCTTTTGGCAGTCTATGGTATATTCAATATTCTTCATATCACAGATTGAACTCATCAATTATTCTTCTGTCTTCCTTTTTCTTTGTCCAGCTTTCACATGCATATGAAGTGGTTGAAAAGACATAAGGATGTTTTAAAAAGCTTCTGCACAGGCAGATCGAGAACTGCAGCTTTAGCAGATCCCAGAGTCTGCCATGAGAGAGGCTCAAAGAACTCCTTCTAACTCCTTACCACATTGCCTGTGGATGATGGAGGCTTGCTGGCTTTTTCTAAGAAAAGTTTCTAAGAGGAATTTGAGGGAGGGACCCAGAATTTCCATATGACTGGCAGTGGTGACCCAAGAGTTCTAAATACTTCATGCCTTGAGTTAATAAAACTTTAAGATCTTCCATCATACCAAAAAAATAAAATATGTATGTATGTATGTGTGTGTGTGTATGTGTGTGTGTGTGTATATATATATATATATATATATATATATATATATATATGAGTTGGGTTTGACTCGATGGCACATAGCAACAACATATATATATTAATTGGATTAAACACTTGAATTAGAAGGCAGAGATTGTCTAACTTGATATATATATGTTGTTGCTATGTGCCGTTGAGTCAAACCCAACTCATAGTGACCTCTCCTTGGGTTTCTAAGGCAGTATCACTACGGCAGTAGATTGCCCCATCTTCCTTCCAAGGAGTGGCTGGTGGGTTTGAACATTATATATATATTTTTTTGTTGTTGTTGTTGTTTGCCGTCGAGTCAGCCCTGACTCATAGCAACCCCTCCTTGGGTTTCCAAGGCAGTATCACTACGGAAGTAGGATTGCCCA
>NW_006921630.1:4664879-4674639 GCF_000298275.1 Orycteropus afer afer
AAATACCCATGTGCATGTGGTACCATCCTAAGCACATTACAAAATTACTGACTTACAGGAATTAGCAATTTGGAATTTTCAATATCATTTCTACCAAACCCATTGAAGAGCCTGCTGGCATTACAAAAGACACATCAAACAGGAAAATGTTCAAAGACATGGCCCTGGACATTCATTCAAGAATGAATATATCAGCATAGATTGTGTATCTTGGAGTGCTTAATTAAATTACTGCAGTCTTCTATGCAGTTAAGTGAAACAGCTTTCAGAGCCATATCTCCTTTGCATTCTTACTAACTCTAAGAGTTTAAAATAATACCCTTTTCCCTTAATATATGTATATATATTTGTATTTAATGAGTAGCTTTAAAAGAAAAAAATACTAAATAAATATTAGATAGGTAAGTATATAGTCATATGTTACTTAACATCCATGATACATTCTGTGAAATAGGATGTTATGTGACTTGGACATTGTGTAAACATCATATTATATACTGTTCCCGGTATATGAATGAATTCGGTACCTAATTTGTCTTTAAGAGTAATTTGTATGTAAGTTGGAACAGTTAAGTATGATTTGCATCTAACGTCAATTAGTTAAATGTTTGTCTTATATACTGTATATAATGTACATATGCATAAAAAACTATGCATAAAAAACATTAAAGAAATGCAGATACACTAAAACATCACTAACATAATAATATAGTTACAATAATAATAATAATATTCTGATGCACGTCTCCAAGTAGCATCCATTTGTTATTATGAATCATTGTATGTATCTCAAAATTGAAGGCTGGCGGTTCAAACCCATCAGCCACTCCTCTGAAGGAAGGTTGGGCAATCCTACTTCCGTAGTGATACTGCCTCGGAAACCCAAGGAGGGGTCGCTATGAGTCGGGGCTGACTCAACGGCACATAACAACAACAACAACAAAATTTTAATATAACAGGTTTTACAGGGGTTGGGACCATGGATGTGTATGTAGTCACATGTTGCTTGAACATATGTTACATGGCACATGACTGTATTTTCAAAATAAAAAGCCCTATTACTTTTTTGGGGTGAGTTGCTCAACTCTGCAAGTACACTAAAAATTGGTGAATTGTACACTTTAAACAGATGAACTTTGTTGTTGTTGTTAGGTGCTGTCCAGTCAGTTCCGACACACAGCAACCCTATGCACAACAGAATGAAATACTGCCCAGTCCTGCACCATCCTGACAAGTGTTGTTATGCTTGAGCCCATTATTGCAGCCACTGTGTCAATTCATCTCATTGAGGGTTACTGGGACTTGAGAGGTTCACTGAGTGGCATTGACAGAGATGCCATGTGAAGGGTTAAGTGGGCAGTCCCATTGCTACAAACAAGGGGAGGACTAGGAGTAGCTCTGCAGAGTGAAATGAAAGAAAGGAGTTTGCCCATTTGGGAAAGAAATGTAGAGGGTGCTGTCCACAGAGAGTCTGGTGCAGAGAATAAACCTGCAGCACATAATTCTGTCAGGGACAAAGGGATATATGCACTCGTTCACTCAGTAACCTTCCTGTCACATCACCCTCTCCCCAGGCTCCTAGCATCTTGAAGCAGTGTGAGTTTTCCTATAGCTCTTCTCAACTTTCTAGACGTAAATCAGTGTAATTAGTTTCAGTGGGATCTATCATTGTGAGTGTACTAATTGGGCTAAATAATCTCTGTGTGTGTTTTATGTTTGTGTGTGCAGGCACCAAGAAACAATACTCCCCTTATACTTTGGGGTTATGAGACTGCTATTTGAGTCCTGGGGCTTACAAACTGGCAGACACTTGGAAATTCTGAAACAGTTTAAGGAAAATGCTTTAGTGACCAAAGGGCTAAGAAAGAATCCTCCAGGGCTCTTGGTTTCCCACCTCAGCCAGAGCTCTTCCTAAAATTCTTCCTTCAAGTGTTGTGTGTTTACCATGTGCCATGAACAAGGTTAGCCCTACAGAAGACACAGATGTGAATAAAGAAATGTTGTCAGCCTCGAGGGGTTTAGATATATCTCCAAAGGCTTCAATATAAAGGACATCGCAAGAGAGGTACAAAGAAAGGGCTGAGTCTCAGAAGGAGAGGAAAACACACACAGTTGGAAAGGTCAGGAGATGCTTCATCAGCAAGTGGCATTTGAGAGCTATGTAACATTCTCATAGGTGGACGCTG
The DNA here is from genome assembly GCF_000298275.1 of Orycteropus afer afer. Lineage (NCBI taxonomy): Eukaryota > Metazoa > Chordata > Mammalia > Tubulidentata > Orycteropodidae > Orycteropus > Orycteropus afer. The sequence continues at coordinate 4,667,066 of NW_006921630.1, forward strand.
GGGTGGGGGTGAGGTGCGAGTCCAGGAGGAAGAATCAGTGTGATCACAACCATGGGGGTGGGGAAAAGGGAAGTTTGCAGAGGCCAAGTGGGCTCTTATGAACAGCAGTGAAACACTGTCTGATACATTACTGGACAACTTTATGGATAGCCCTGAAACATCGTCCAGTACAGGGCTGGAAGATGAGCCTCTCAGGTCAGAAGGCACTCGAGATAAGAATGAGGAAGAGCTGCCTCATCAGAGTAGAGCTGACCTTAATGATATGGATAAAGAAGAGCATCCAGGACCTCCATTTGCTGATGTGGCACAACTCAAAATGAGAAGAAACAGCTGCAAATATCCATTAATAATCGGAACATAGAATGTATGAAGTATGAATCTAGAAAAATTGGAAGCTGTCAAAAATGAAATAGAATGTATAAAGATTGATATCCCAGGCATTAGTGAGCTGAAATGGACCAGTTTTGGCCATTTTGAATCAGACAACCATATGATCTACTATGCTGGGAGTGACTATTTGAACAGGAATGGCGTGGCATTCATCATCACAAAGAACATTTCAAGATCTATCCTGAAGTACAATGCTGTCAGTGATAGGATAATATCCATATGCCCACAAGGAAGGCCAGTTAACACTACTATTATTCAAATTTACGTGCCAACCATCAAAGCCAAAGATGAGGAAACTGAAGATTTTTACCAATTTCTGCAGTCTGAAATTGACTGAACATGCAATCAAGATGTGCTGATTATCACTGGTGATTGGAATGCAAAAATTGGAAACAAAGAAGAATCACCAGTAGTTTGAAAATTTGGCCTTGGTGATAGAAATGATGCTGGAGATTGCATGATAGAATTTCACAAGACCAATGACTTATTCATTGCAAATACCTTTTTTCAACAACACAAATGACAGCTATACATGTGGACTTCACTAGATGGAGTACACAGGAATCAGATTGACTACATCTGTGGCAAGAGGTGATGGAAAAGCTCAATATCTTCAGCCAAAACAAGACCAGGAGCTGATTGTGGAACAGACCATCAACTGCTCATATGCAAGTTCAACTTGAAGTTGAAGACAATTAAAACAAGTCCACAGAGCCAAAATATGACCTTGATTATATCCCCCCTGAATTTAGAGACCATATAAAGAATAGATTTGATGCACTGAACACAAATGACCAAAAACCAGAAGAATCATGGGATGACATCAAGAACATCATCCATGAAGAAAGCAAAATATCATTAAAAAGACAGGAAAGGAAGAAAATACCAAAATGGATGTCAGAAGAGACTCTGAAACTTTTCCTTCCTTGAACCAAGAGTGGGTAAAGCAAATGGAAGAAATGACAAGATAAAAGAGTTGAACAGAAAATTTCAAAGGGCAACTCGAGAAGACAGTCATTTATTATAATGAAATGCGCAAAGACATGGAGTTGGAAAGCCAAAGGGGAAGAACATGCTCAGCATTTCTCAAGCTGAAAGAACTAAGGAAAAAATTTCAGCCTCGAGTTGCAATATTGGAAAGATGCTATGGACAAAATATTGAATTATGCAGGAAACATCAAAAGAAGATGGAAGAAATACACAGAGTCACTGTACCAAAAAGTATCAGTCGATGTTCATCCATTTCAGGAGGTGGCATATGATCAAGAACGAATGGTGTTGAAGGAAGAAGTTGAAGCTGCACTGAAGGAAGTGGCAAAAAACAAGACACCAGGAATTGACACAATACCCACTGAAATGTTTCAACAAATGGTTGCTGTGCAGGAAACATCAAAAGAAGATGGAAGAAATACACAGAGTCACTGTACCAAAAAGTATCAGTCGATGTTCATCCATTTCAGGAGGTGGCATATGATCAAGAACGAATGGTGTTGAAGGAAGAAGTTGAAGCTGCACTGAAGGAAGTGGCAAAAAACAAGACACCAGGAATTGACACAATACCCACTGAAATGTTTCAACAAATGGTTGCTGTGCTGGAGGCACTCACTCAGCTATGTCAAGAGATTTGGAATACACCTACCTGGTCAATTGACTGGAAAAGATCCATATTTGTACCAATTCCCAAGAAAAGTGATCCCACAGAATGTGGAAACTATCGAACAATATCATTAATTTCACACACAAGTAAAATCTTACTGAAGATAATTCAAAAATAGCTGCAGCAGTATATTGACAGAGATCTTCCAGAAATGCAAGCTGGATTCAGAAGAGGACATGGAACAAGGGATATCATTGCTGATGTCAGATGGATCTTGGCTCAAAGCAAAGAATACTAGAAAGATGTATACTTGTGTTTTATTGACTATGCAAAAGCATTTGATTGTGTGGATTATAGCAAATTATGGATAACATTGAGAAGAATGGGAATTCCAGAACAGTTAATTGTACTCATGGGGAACCTGTACATAGACCAGGAGGCAGTTGTTCAAACAGAACAAGGGGAAAGTGCATGATTTAAAATCAAAAAGGGAGTGTGTCAGGGTTGTATCCTTTCACCATACTTATTCAATCTTTATGCTGAGCAAATAATCTGAGAAACTGGACTATATGAAGAAGAACGTAGCATCAAGATTGGAGGAAGACTCATTAACAACCTGCAATATGCTGACAACATAACTTTGCTTGCTGAAAGTGAGGATGACTTGAAGCACTTACTAATGAAGATTGAAGACTACAGTCTGCAGTATGGATTGCGTCTCAATATAAAGAAAACAAAACTCCTCACAACTGGACCAATAAGCAGCATCACAATAAATGGAGAAAAGATTGAAGTTGTGAAAGACTTCATATTCTTGGTTCTACAATCGATGCCAGTGGAAACAGCAGTCAAGATATCAGGCGATGTATTGTACTGGGAAAATCTGCTGCAAAGGACCTCTTTCAGGTGCTGAAGAGCAAGGCTATCTCCTTGAAGACTAAGGTGCACGTGACACAAGCCATGGTATTTTCAACTGCTTCGTATGCATGTGAAAGCTGGACAATGAATAAAGAAAACCCAAGAAGAGTCAATGCCCTTGAGTTGTGGTGTTGGCAAAAAATGCTGAAAGTGCCATGGACTGCTAAAAGAACTAACAAATCTGTTCTGGAGGAAGTGTAGCTAGGATGTTCTTTGGAAACAAGAATGGCCTGACCTCATCTCTCCTATTTTGGTCATGCTGTAAGAAGGGATCATTCCCTGGAGAAGGATATCATGCTTGGTAAAGTGGAGGGTCAACAAAAAAAGGGAAGACCCTCTACAAGATGGATTGACACAGTGGCTACAATGATGGGCTCAAGTATAGCAAGGATTGTGGAACTGGCACAGGACCAGGCAGTATTTTGTTCTGCTGTACACAGGGTCGCTATAAGTCAGAGATGACTTGATGGCACCTAACAACAACAACAAGTGGGCCCTTTGGAGCAATGAGTAAGGAATTAGCAGACAATGGGCCTGGAAAGGTAGACTGGGACCGGGAACACAAACAGAGGAGTTTCTAACCCATTCTGCAGGTCATGGACACGCCCCTGAACAGTTCCACGCAGGCTAATAACCAACAGACCTGTGTCATCCCTTGGTTGATGAGGGACCCACTAAATTCCTATCCTAGTTTCAACTCAGTGAACTTCAAAACATCACATGGAGAAAGTACTCCACATGAGGCACTCCACCAGTGGAAAATAAAGATGAAATAAAGTCACAATCTGTGTTATAAAGAGCTTTGCATTTGGGGACAGGAGAGAGAGGCAAAGGGGAAATTAGGTAAAGGCACCTGGAACTACTACACATCACAGAGTGAGAGAAGTATCATGGGAGTCTTGGCAAAGTCATCAGACCCTCCTACTGGGGCTCTGCTTGACCTTCCATTCTGTTTCTCAATAACAGATTGTGAGCCTCTCAAAGGATGGGGACCAGTCTTCTTCATCTTTGCATAGTCTGGGTCTAGCTCAGTGCCTGGCATTTGGTAGATATTCATTAAATGAATTAATGAACAAACAAACAATTCTCCCATTACACATCCTCTACTGAGGATATCCGTCTTTAAGTTCACATAGTGCTGCCTGGCTTTGGTTCATAATGTTTCTCTATTCTCCCATCCATTTTTTGTTCATCTCAAGCTCCCTCCCTGATGACTGGTTTTGTCTTTCTGGACTCTGATTCTTTCAGCCATCAGAGAGCTGTGCTGCAAAATTCAAGCATCTCGTGTTCCTTGCATCTGCTCCCTATATACTAGTGATGTAAATTCTTTGAAGGCAGAGCACTCTTTTGAAATGACTGCATCCCCCAAATATCTACAATATACGCAACAACAACACAACACATTGCCGTGGAGTCGGATCCTACTCGTAGCGACCTCTCCTTGGGCTTCCGAGGCGGTATCACTATGGAAGTAGATTGCCCAACCTTCCTTCTGAGAAGTGGCTGTTGGGTTTGAACCGCCAGCCTTCTGGTTAGCAGTCAAATGCCTTAGGCACTATGCCACCAGAGCGCCCATCTAAAATATAGTGATTGTTAATTGGTTGAAAAATAAGACCCATATCTTAAGAAGAGAAGCCTCGGTGGCACAGTGGTTAAAAGTGCTCAGCTGCTAACCAAAATTTGTGGTTCAAACCCACCATCCGCTTCACAGGACAAAGATGTAGCAGTCTGCTTCCAAAAAGATTTATTGTTGTTATTTGGTGCCATCAAGTCAGCTCTGACTCATAGTGATCCTGTGTACAATAGAACAAAACACTACCCAGTCCTACACCATCCTCACAATCCTTGCTATTGAGGGTCTTCCCTGTCTTTGCTGACCCTCGACTTAACCAAGCATCATATTCTTTTCCAGGGAATGATCCCTCTTACAACACGACGGCAGTGATTTTCCATAAAGATTTTGAGCTTTGAAAAAACTATAGGGCACTTCTACTCTGTCCTATTGGGTTGCTATGAGTTGGAACCAACTCAGTAACCATGGGTTTGGTTTTGGTTTTAGTATCAGGAGGAGAGAGGAGAAACTAAAGTTGTAGAGAGTGAGGCACATTCACTAAGAGGCTAGGTAACGTGGCCTGGTGAAGAGAAAACTGGGGGACAGAACAACCTTGCTGTCTGAAAGGCTTTGACCAAAGGCCCTTGGTTCTCCTTTTCTGAGGACAGAGAGGAGGAAGGGTGTCTGTCTTGCAGCATGTAGAATGGATAGAAGGGTTTGATGGATGTGAAAGTAAGCATTGGACTGCGTAGCCTGCAGAGACCATGAGCCTCCCTCCCTCTCTGAAAGTCCTTAGAGACAGAGTGCTCATTTGTCTGGGAAGCTGAGGGTGCGGGATGAGCTGGTCTTATGAGCAGTGACAGTTGGAGAGTTTCAGACAAGGAGAGCTCTTGTGGGTAAAGGTCTTAGAGGAACTGTTGATTTGCCCTTTTGCTTTATGATCTTCAAATGCACTGAAGAAGGTTCAGGGGGAATTAGATGTATGCAAGCAAACCAATGTCCCTGTGTAGAGATAAAAACTAGATTGTCATTACCATACAGCTCATTTTCCCAAGTATTGTATAGTCCATGATCAGAAAAGACTCTCAATCCTTTTCAAGTATACCTACTCTTCACTTATGGACTATCTCCTTATCCAACATTTCACATTTACGACAATAATAAAAAATCTACTATCCCACTATTTCATGCATTAACAACATACGTATGGCAGTAATAAACACCGAGGTACAAAGTGAGAGTAAAGCTGGCTGTGATGGTTAAGGTTACATGTCAGCTTGGCTAAGCCATGATTATCAGTGGTTTGGCAGGTATGTAATTATGTAATTTGGCAGTTATGTAATGATGTAGTCATCCTCCATTTTGTGATCTGATATGGTCATCCTCTATTTTCACGTAACAATGATTTTTGCATAAAGATTTAATCTTTGGAACCTAACCATGTTGGTAAGTGAAGAATGGGTGCACATTCAGAAAAAGGCTTCTTTCTGTACATGACTGTACACTCCTTGCAGTGATTAATGCTTCCTGCTGATGGGCTGCCTTCTTAGGTAGACTGTCTGGGGTGGGTGTTAAACACAATTCTTTTTCTAGGATCCATTGATAGTAAATACATACATGAATCAAAAACTAATGTTATATGAAATTTGCAAAACACTTTTTCCATATATTTCCTAATTTAATCCTGATAACAACTCTGGAATAGATACTATGATTAACTCCCATTTTCCTGATAAGGAAACAGATGCTCAGAGAGATTAAGTGACATGTCCAATACCATTCAATCAGTAAGAAGGAGGTCTTTCCAGTACACCTTGCTGCTTAAATGAACTATGTAGTCTGAAGGAAGAATCAGCTGGATCTTTCCCCCATCAGATATCTTATCCCATGGAGAAATGTGCATTAAAATATTTCAGGGTCATGCACACTCAGTCCAAGTAAATTAGTAGATGGTGAATGAATGAATGAATGCATTTTACAGTAAGCAGATGCTCTGTATGGAGTCAGTGGAAAGAACTCAGGAAGAAGGAGAATCTTTTATTCAAACCATTTACTGGGAATCTACAAGGTGCTGGGCATTGGAGACCCAGACACAACTACCCTGCCATTAATGGGGCTTACATGCATATAGTTTTAGTGCAAGAAACCCAAAACCAAACCCACTGCCGCCCAGTCGATTCCAACTCATAGCGACCCCCATTGGGTTTCCGAGGCATCTTTATGGAAGTAGATTGCCCAGTCTTGCTTCTGAGGAGTGGCTGGTGGGTTTGAACCACCAACCTTCTAGCTAGCAGTCAGATGCCTTAGGCACTGTGATACCAGAGCTCCTTTTCAGCGCAAGAGACTGCCATTAAATAATAATACGTAATAAACTGATTACAATTTTGTTAAATGCTACTAAAAGCACGCAGCAAAGAGCTGTGCTCTGGACCCAAACCAAAAAAACCAAACCAAAACTCACTGCCATTGGGTGGGAACCAACTCATAGAGACCCCGCCTTGGGTTTCCCAGGCAATATCACAACAGAAGTAGATTGCCCAGTCTTGCTTCTGAGGAGTGGCTGGTGGGTTTGAACCTCCAACCTTCTGGTTAGCTGTCAAATGCCATAGGCACTACGCCATCAGATTTGTGTAGAAGTCTGGCTGGCCTCTTTGGGGAAAGAGGGATACACTTAGATAGGAGAACATCAAGGCAGAAGTCCAGGCAAATCAAAGGACAAGAGAAGGGACATTTCTTCTCACAAATAGAAGGTGGCCTGGTATAGTTCAACTCTCCAGAAGAGATGACCGGCTGCCTGGCTGCCCTCCTGCCTAAGAAGCGCGAGAACGAAAGAGTCAGGCAAGAGAGAAGTGAGAAGCGAGTTTATGTAAACTGGGCGAGGTAGCGGAAAAAGTAGCAGAAAGGTATGTGAGCTGGCGCTGACAGAGTTAAGTGAGTCCCACCTAGGGATAGAAAGGGTTAAAGGGGGCCGTCCAGAGCGCGTTCGGCAGGACCCGCCCACCAGAGGGCGGGAGCGGGGCAGCGCTGAGTGAGCCCTTGGATTGGTTGCGGGGAAGGCGTTACGCTAGGACGGTACCAACAGTCGGGGCTGCGGAGGAAGGGGGGTGGGTGTGGGAC
>NW_006921630.1:4674800-4686179 GCF_000298275.1 Orycteropus afer afer
GCACCGGCGGCCATGGAGCGAGCCTAGGGCCCGGCAGGTGAGCCGCGTGGGGCGGGGGTGGGCTTGCGACCCCCGCATCCGGCCCGACGGGCGGGAAAGTGCGGACCCGCACGGGGCGCGGTGCGTGGAGCGCGCCAGGCAGGAGGCTGCCTGGGGGCAGGGCGCCTCTCTAAGGGGTTGGCCACCCATGCCCCGAGCGGTTTCCGAGCTACCGCGGGCGGGTACGGAGCTGGGGCCCGTCACTGTTTCGGAGACCGTCCGGAGGCTTCACTCTTGCAGACAGCCTCGGGTCGCAGCTGAGGGGACATGGCCTCAGCTGCCAGCTCCCCGGCCCGCCGAAGGCGCGGGCCTTACCTGGGGACGCTTCGGGTCGCCCAGGTTCCTTCTAGTGACCAGGCTTCGCGCCTGGGCGCGGTCTGCGGAGGCGCCTGGTGTCGGTGCCGCCCTCGGGTCCCGCAGGGCGCTGGTTGCGGCGGCCCAGGGAGGAGCGCGCGCCCGCTGCGTTCCTGCCGGGCCCGCCTCGTGGCCGAAAAGCGCGAGTGACCTGCAGGCGGGAGGCGACGGTGGCAGGGCCCAGGCCCGCGGTCTCCTACGGGTCTTGGGCCCGGCGCTCGAAGTCGGGCACAACTTAAGGAAATGATAGGGTAGTACAGAGTGGGTTGCACTTGAGATTTCATTTCCGGGTGTGATGGCCCCGCGATTAAGAGCGAACCTAAGCGTTGCCATCAGTGATGAATGTGAGCAGTTGTCAAGCTGCGTCCCTGACTGTGGAGTCTGATGAGAGATTCAGTCGAATGAGATTTCCGTTACCTGCAAGTCTCCGAGTAGAGAAAGAAGGGATAGAAAGATGTTGTAGGGAGAATAGAGGGGACAGAGCATGGTAAGTCGTTATGAAATTACTGATCTTTTAAAAGGCCATGTCACCATTTGAATGGGTGAGGAGTTTATAATTTGAAGAATAAAAAGATGCTTGACAATGATAATTAGAGTCTAGGGCAGGGATCAGTATAATACCCAGTCAGTTTGCTTCTGAGTTTTGATTTCACACCTTGAAAAAAGTTGAACTCTGGGGTCTTTTAACATCTATCCTCCTTGTGTTGTAAATCCATGTATACATTTCTTTGGGGTTAATTTTTTTTTTTTTTTTTTTAGTTGAGTGAAAGATCTCAGTGTGCTTGTATTTTATAAACATTCCTTGAGTTCGTGCAGGAACTTTGAGCTAAGCAACTTAGAGCACTTTCACGTATATTGTTATTTGTCATCAACACATGTCTTTGAGAACCTTTGAAGTGCAGCTGTTAATTAAGCTGATTTTTTACCTGGACTCAGAAATTAGATTTAAAATTGGTGTTTTCAGTAATAACTTTTCTGAACTTTGTGAAGATGTTGGACTTTGGACCCTAGAACTATATAATAGAGTCAGCAGGAGCCTCTTCCACATTTGAAAGTGTTTATCAAAGGACAAAAAAAAGGCACAGGCAAGTAATCTAGACCCTCAGCCTCATTATAAAAAAAAAAAGTGCAGTGATAGAAATGGATGGAGGTAAAAGATGATTCTGAAATCCAGAATTTCACAGCTTTCCTTCTCTCTGGCTAGTGAAAATATGATATTGATTTGTTCTGTTTGTTTCTCCAGGACTAGTAGGTAAAAATCTCTACATTTTGGTTAAAGGATGAAAACTTGAAAACATATGGCCTGCTTTATTTTCCTGGAGACTTTGGATTGAGGAGGAGCTCTAGTGGCACTGTAATTAAAATTGGGCTGTTAACCAAAAGGTTGGTGGTTCGAAATCACCAGCTGCTCTGCAGCAGAAACATGAAGCAGTTTGCTTCCTTAAAGATTTCCAGCCTTAGAAACCCTATGTTGTTGTTGTTATATGCCGTCGAGTCGGACCCAACTCATAGCAACCCCCTTGGGTTTCCGAGGCGGTATCACTATGGAAGTAGATTGCCCAACCTGCCTTCCGACAGGTGGGTGGTGGGTTTGAACCTTAGCTTTCTGGTTAGCAGTCGAGTGCCTTAGGCACTATGTTACCAGAGCTCCTGGAAACCCTATGAGGTAGCTCTGTTTTGTCCTGTAGGGTTGCTATGAGTCAGAATCAACTCTATGGCACTGGATTTGGTTTTTGGTTGGAATAGAAAGCAAATAAAAAAAATAATTATTTCTGTCATCTTTATTTTTCATAATCCTTTATATCATGAAGAGCTATGGTGATGCAATGGCTAACTAAGGCTGCTAACCAAAAAGTTTGAACCTACCAGCCACTTTGTGGGAGAAAGATGAGGCAGACTGCTTCTGTAAATATTTACAGCCTTGAAAACCCTATGGGGCAATTCTACTCTGCCCTATAGGTTCCTAGGAGTCAGAATTAGTTCAGTGGGAGTGGGTTTGGTTTTTTGGTTAAATCATAGAATTACTATTTTATGTCGAGTTGATAATTCCTTGGAAATTCTCTTGATTTCCATTTGTAGATTTCAACTCTTTGACACAGTCTTGAAGCTTCTGCTTTTTATCTTTTTTGAATTTTGACCCTAAATGAAATTTTCTGTTTCCTTTACTTTCAGCTTCCTATACTTTTTGTAACTGTCATTTCATTGGCATAAACCCTGAAGCCATATCTTTCGGTTCTTGAATTGGTAACTTTTAAAATAGCTAACCACAATAGTTATCTCTGGCTACAATTTCATAATAGAATAGGTGCTCTTTGTATTCTGTGGTCACAGTTGCAAACCATGGAAAGGAGCAAGTCTTCTGAAGGTGGATGTCAGTTCACTCTGTGGGACTAAATGCCAGATGGTTTTGTGGATTGGGGCAGTTCTACTCTGTCCATCATGGTCGCTATGAGTCTGAATCAACTAGAGAGCATTGGGTTTTGGGTGCAGTGCTTCTCCAGCAGCTCCTCCTTCCAGATCTATATATTTCTCCCTCTTCTTCCTTGAGCTGCCTCTGTAACCCCCAAGGCCACTACGTAATTTCCTGAGCATGGACTTGGAGCGCAGAGCAGAAGCCCTTACTTTGCTACTGAAAGCAGCTTCTGACCAATTCAAAATGTCAGTGTGACTGCTAGAAGCACCTAGGAGGGAATATAATTCAAAGATCTCACTTCTGATTTTGTCTTTGTTATCAAAAACAAAAGGAGAAATCTTGAAGTGCATGTCATTCCACTCTAAGAAACGGAGACTGATGTAGAAAAGAGACATTGAGTTTTGGTGTATGTTTAGGATACACATTTTCTGTCAAGGTAAGAACCAGAAAGGAAGTGGGTGTTACTTTGGATACATTACAAAAGGAGGTCCTGTTGATGTTGCTGTTATGTGCCATCGAGTCAGACCCAACTCATAGCGACCCCTCCTTGGGTTTCCGAGGCAGTATCACTACAGAAGTAGATTGCCCAACCTTCCTTCCGAGGAGTGGCTGGTGGGTTTGAACCACCAGCCTTCTGGTTAGCAGTCAAATGCCTTAGGTACTATGCTACCAGAGCTCCCAAAAGGAGGTCCAGGAATATGAAATTATGAATATGTAAAGAGGACAGAAACAAGTACAGGGTGTCTTTAGCATTCATACTCTCAAATGGTGACTGCTTTAACAACCCTTGTGTATCTAATATGGTTAGGGAAGAGGGTATTTTGTGCCAGAGTTCTTATTTTAGCTATACTTTTTTTATGGAAAGTTTTTTTTTTTTTTAAATAGTGGATTATATCCTTTTTTCCTTTTGAACAATATAGTTTAACCTTTTATATTGACCCAAGGTAATGATTACTTGTATCAGTTATTGACATGATCAGGCAATGAAATGTAGGTTGGTTGTTGCACCTGCTTTTTGAATTCTTACATCTGCTTTTTATACTCAGTCTTGTCTCTTTTTTCAGGATGGGAAAGCTGTATTTTTGCTATTATTAGTGTCCCTGCTGCCCTCTTTTAAATTTGCAGTTTCTGATCTTTGGAGTAGGAACCCCAATAACTGCTTCCTGAGATTGAATGTAAAACAGCTGTATAGGCATAGTGAGAGTCTGTTGGCTTTTCTCCGAGTATCAGTGTATGAACTTTGCAACCACCTTTTGGCTGTCCAACAACCTTTTTTGTTCATTTCTTGTTCCTCATCCTTGGTTTGATAGTGTACTTACATTCTGTATAGGTGCATTTATGTTTCAGTAATTCATTCCATGGGAAAAAAAATAATATGGAAGTACTAGCATTGATTCTCATTTCAGAAAGCACTACCATTAATACTTGAAGTTCTGGTTCCATCCCCATCTTGTATCATTCCTGGGCAGTGTTTGGGCCATCTCCATTCTTCCTCTTGGGATTTCCGGATCATTGTCTGCTCCCAATTCCTGCCACCACTAAAAACCACATTAGCAATAGCAGTGGCCTTGAAAGGTAGAAGCAGGGTATACAGAAGGCAGCAATTTTAAGTTGCATGTATGAAGTTGGTATACATACTAGGTATTTCAGTATTTTGACTCTATTGTGTATCTGAATTGGGTACAGGGCTCAGTTTCTCCATGTCAGTAACGGGTCATCTTTAAACCAAAGAATTGACAGTTCAGTTCTGAATAAATTATTATAAAGATCTTTCTCTTTTGCTTTGTACTTCTTTTATTCAACAAGCATTTATTTAGTACCTCTTGTGTCCCTTGCACTGTGCTAGGTTACTTGGAAATACAAAGAAAGAGTGAAACATGTCCTCTGTATTCAAGGACTCACAGTATAGTAGAGAAGACAGGCATGCCAAGAATGAATGAATTAAAATATTCATATTTACAAAGTGATCATACCTGGAACCATCAGCCAAAATTTCAGCACAGACCTGCTAAGGTTCTGTTTCTGAATGTGATCTTGTGTGACCTGTGTAGCTAAATGCATTCTGCAACACAAGGTTAAAAATGTGAGATGTTATTGTTGCATAAAGCTTGTATACCTTTTTAAGAGCTGTAGTTAATGAACAGTAAAGATGGAAAGCATATGAACATCTGAAGGAAACCATATTATTTAAAATTCCATATTTCCACACTATTCAGGAATTGCAATCCGTAACATAGCCTTAAGTGGTGGTTATATACCGACAATTGAGCAGTGAAATGCCTAGAACTTAGGAATCTTCATTGTACCTGGCCCATTTAAAGCAGAATGCAAGTTCTTAGGCATTTCCAGTTTCCAGATCAGTGACCACTGCTTGTATTAGGTTTTTTTAGAATAAATCTCACCAGCAGTATGAGCTAAGTGTTTTTTTTTCTTTCTGTTTTTCAAAGAAGAGGGTTAGTGGGGTTGCCCTAAATCAAGGTTTAAATGGGATGGGATACAGAAAATTTTTTTCAAAGAGAGAATAGGGAACAAACACTTACCTATTCCATTTTTACTCTTACACTCAAGAAGAAAGGTTACCTTAATGCTTCATTAATGCTGGGTAATCATTTTGGTTGGTGTCCTTCACCGGGGACTATTAGAAGATTTCACATAGGGGATTCTGAGTTTACAGATATGAATAAATGTTTAAGTGAAAGTGAAAACAGGCATATCTAACGCTGGGACCAATTTAGACTATGAGAATTAGATTTTCTATGCCAGTAACTCTAAGTTACTCTTAAGGCTTCTCTTAAGAGCTTTATATTTTAGGACATCAAAGCTGTCATTTTTAAAGCACAGAGCTAATTTTCCAAGCTGAAGAATATTGTGAAAGGCATCCTATTTCAGCCTTTTTCTGACATAGAACAAGTTCATGGTTCCCATCTGTTTCAGTTACATCGAATGCAGTAGAATTGAATGTCATAGAGAAAAGAAACAGATTGGTCAGATTAATGACACAGCCTCCAGTCTTCTGCTTTGGATGGAGCCCATTCTGAAAATGTCTTTTTGCTTACAGCTTTAGGAAAGGGTTTGGTTTATGAATACAAGACAACCAATTATTATTCAGCTCTTAGCAATGTAAAACAAGCGTATTCAATTTCTGATTATGTAACTGAGAAGACAAAATTATGAGATACTGACTCCAGTCAGAGTTATTTTCTTTGTCATTCTTTCTCAGGAGGTGATCTTTGGATTTATGGTAAGGTAATAATGATTAACACTTAACTGAGTGATGACTATTGATCATTCAGGCGCTAATCTTAACACAGTATGTATAGTAACGTCATTCATTCTTAACAGCTGTTGAGTCAGCTAATAGTATTTGTTTCCATTGTTCACATGAGGATACTGAGGCCCAGAAAGGTTAAATCTCTTTCCCAAGTCCCACAGTAGATGGTGAGGTAAGCGTTCAGTCCTTTGCATTCTGAACCCAATGCACACGCTCTTGTTCTTAACCACTCTGCTACAGAAGAGCTTACTTATGTTGAGAATAAGAAGGAGAACTAAGAAGGTATTTTCTTAAGTGGAGAGTTAGCAAGGAAAGAAAATATACGTAGATGCTGACTAATGATGATACTTGGCATTAGTTTTTATTTTTGGTTGAAGACTCTTATTTGAAGATGAAAAGGAAGAATGATGTGCTGTTGTGGCAGGCAGCGGGTGGCAGTGCAGGAGTGGGCTGGTTTTCTCTGGGTACTATACTTGGGATTTATTCAGGTAATAAATACTTGAGGCTATTCCATTTAGGAGATTTTGACTTCTTGGATGGAAGCATGCAATACTAAGTGGAAAGATTTCTGAATGCTTTTGATTTTACTTCTAATTACTGCCACTAACCATCAGAAAAGACTTCATTTATTTCAGGGAGTTAGGGAATGGAAACTCCTAACACCTAATAATGTAGCATACTGCTCTAATGTCACTACCAGTTAAAAAAACAAAAGAGCAATATATCAGACAGCCCAGGATGAAAATGTGTGCATCTGTTTTGTTTTGTACTAATGGATTATCGTTTTTCCTGTTACTTACGTTTTAGCTGAAGTATAAAGATTAGGTTTTATATACTGGATGTGTACAGTTGTGTGAGTTTGTGAGTATGTAAGATTAGCCTTGATTGCTATATGACTGAGTAAGGTTCTAAAGTATGTAGAAGGATTTTAGCAAATGTCCCAGTTGAGAATCTATTTCTTCTTGAGTAACTTTTAATAGACCTTAATTATATATCTTCCTAAACATCTACAGTGGAAACAGAAAAGATATAGAAGTGGTGTATAACTTTCATAATGTGTTTATTGCTCTGTAGAAGGCATTAAGAATCATTACAAATATGACCTAACAGTTTATCAGTCTGATCTTCATTTACTTTTAATGATTAATTTAAAGTTTTTACCCTCCCTCAGAGAATTGTTTATAATCACACAATTTATTTGCCTATGTGCTCTCCACCAATATTTTTAATAGCCCCCAAATAGTTGATATGGTTAAAATAGATAAGATAATTTTTTTTCCTAGGCTGCCACTTTGGATGATAGTAAAAGGTGAGGGCTTTTGAAAAGGGTAGTGAATAAGGGCTTGTTACAGTTATCTATTTCTCATTTACAAACTGTCCCAAAATTTAGCTGCTTAAGACAATAATTTATTAGTTCTCATAAATATGTAGGTCAGCAGGGCTCAGCTGGTTGACTCTTCTGCCAAAATGGTATAAGCTGGAGTCACATGTGTGGGTATGTTCACCTGGAACCTCAGCTGGGGCAGGAATGTCCTGTATTTACTTCTGTGTCTGACACCTCAGCTACGGTGGCCAGAATAACTGGGACTGGCTGGGTCCCTCACTCCATACAGGTCTCTCATCATTCAGTAGGCTAGCTCGAGCTTCTTTACATGATCGCTAGATCCTGTAAAAGTTGAACCAGAAGCTGCCAGCTATTTTAAGGCCTGAGTCCAGAACTGGCAAATGCTCAGTTCCACATTATTCTGTTGGTTAGGGCAAATCACAACGCTGGCCCGGATTCGGGGGCAAGAAGAATAAACTCCATCTCTTGATGGAAGAATGTGTCCATCTTTACAGACAATCAACCAGAAACCTCTTACTTAAAATTCAAGTCTTAGCTCTTATACTCACTAAATCTTCAGAAGTTTGCTTCAACAGCAGGTACCAAGGAAGAAGTTATAGAGGGTCCTTGTAGTTCCTATTCAAGATCAAGGGCAGGGAGATTATGTGAGTAAACATAAAACTTGTGAAAGCCAGACCTATGTGAGGCAGAAACCTGTCAGAGAAGGAAAACTCAGATATTTTCCACTAAAAGGAAGGATGGGAAAGTGATAAGACTGCACCCTGTCAAAGGTGGAAAGCTTGTGAGTCCCAGAATAATAAGGCAGTCGGTCCTGTCAGGTTCCAGCTCTCACAGGTTTGACTGTAGTTATTTAGTAAATTCCACACCCTTGCCTTAAATCTCCTTTGTTAATAGCCCTCTGTATGAAATGTTCATACTGAACATTTTCCTTGTGGTATTTTACACTCAAAGCATGTTACATTTCCACTTACGGGGCAAGACCTTGGTTTGACCATTGAATTGGAAATATACATAAAGGTTATAACTAAAACTTACACTTGTAGATTCTCTGAGCACAGGTTGGGATTTTTTTCTCTAGCCATCATACACAGAGATGATGAGAGATCTGTATATGGAGAGAAGGGTCCAGCTAGTCCCAGCTATTCTGGCTACTCCACCTGAGGTGCCAGTCACAAAAGTAAAGCCATAGAGGGCATCTTGTGACCTAAGTAGTTATCACTTCATCAGAGAGAGATTTGAGGGGACATTGCTATTAATGGGGCTTAGAACCTCACTAGTTGCTTGGTGAAGCCTCTAAGAAGGTTAGTAAATGGGCCAGGTGTTCTCGTGTTCCTCACTAGTCACATACATAAAATCCCATCACACCGGTAAGTCACGCACATATGACTTACAGGCCTCAGCACTGGCATGATTTTCTTTATATATTCCTCTATACATCAGTCAGATTCTTAATTATCAGACTTACTTTAGTTCTTACTTTCTTCTGTGGAATCTGTATCTCTTCTCCCAAAGCAATTTTATAGTCCTAAGTTTGTCCTTATAAAATCTTTATCAGACATGTAGAATGATATTTTGTGGGTGTGTATGTATGTATGTGTGTGTAAATATATAGAATGAAAGTAATTGAGCCTCCAAAGCAAGCCCCATTTAGCTCTAGAGCTGAAAGGAGAACCAAGATTGAGTAGGGAAATTTCTTGTAACGGTCTGCCTTCCAGAGTTCCAATCTTGGAGTTCATGCTGCATTTTGGTCTGAAAACTATTTTTGAGTGTACCATTTGTACTGCCTCTTTTTATATTAAGCATATTTTGAGTTATGTTATTATCTTGAGTCTATTTGTTCTTTGTGAGGCTCTGTCCCACATAACAGAAACATTAAAATAAATGACCATAATATAACTAGACAATGTTGCACTGAGGCATTTATGGGAGGAGGTAAGGGCATGAAAAAGGGCAGGCAGATTCCTCTGGGAATGCTAGTGAGCTTTTCCTGAATAGTTTGGAATGTGCCCAGTGATTTTGCTTTAATTTCTGTAGATCTGAAATGGGGAATCCTCTTAGAAACCCAATTTGCACAGTGTATAGTTTGCTGCTGTCTCAAATAAGAAAGGAAGCTAATACAGCATGAAAACTCTGCCCTGGGCATTCTTTCCTCTCTCAAGCATAAAGGGGTGAAGGAGGTCACTCTGAAGAGTTAAGAAGTGTACCATCATGACAGGATGGAATTATTCCATATGATACATTTTTCTGGAACAGGAGTCCTGCAAGCTCATAGACTTGGAGAAATTCCACTATAATCTCTACATTGTCATTTCCTTTAAATAGCTTTGAACTTGCCCTATAGGGTAAAGGACTAGCAGCTTTCTAGCTAAAAGAAAACATGTGTATGAACTGTCAATATTTCCTCAGAAAAAGAGACCTTGTGCTTTGAAAGCACCAAACTGGGGAAAAAAAAAAAAAAAAAGAGAATGGCTAACACCCTCTGCCAACATTAAGGTACCAGTTGATACTCATTTAATACTGAATACCAAAGGAGATTAACATCAGAGTCCTAAGATACTTGCAAAGCTTTTTTCATTTTAGGTTAATAGGGCATTTACCCTTTACTGTGTGGCGCGGTGCCTAAGGTATTTGATTGCTAACCAGAAGGCTGACAGTTCAAACCCACCAGCCACGCCTTGGAAGGAAGATTGGGCACTTTACTTCCATAGAGATGTCCTTGTTGTTGTTATGTGCTGTGGAGTTGGACCTGACTCATACTGACTATTCCTTGGGTTTCCAGGGCAGTATCATTACGGAAGTAGATTGCCCAACCTTCCTTCCAAGGAGTGGCTGGTGGGTTTGAATCGCCAGGCTTCTGGTTAGCAGTCAAGTGCCTTAGGGACTACACTACCAGAGCTCCCTCTGTACAGATACTGCCTTGGAAACCCAAGGAGGGTTTGCTATGAATCAGATCGACTCGATGGCAGTGAGGTTTTATTTTTTATTTTATTTTTTGGTGCTAGTACTACAGAGAATGCAGAGATGTTTAAGGTTACTAAGGAGCCAAGATTCTGATAAGGAGTTGAGAATTCTATACAAGAAGGTATTACACAAGGCAGAATGTAGTTGAGAACTCTCTAAAGGAGTGAGAAGTTATGTAGAGTGTGGGGAGAGACCTGAAGAAACCTTGGAAATGGGCCTTGAAACACTGATTAAGCTTTAAACAGGAGGAGATGGGAAGAAAGGGTAAGATAAAGGGGCTTGGGGGGGGGGTTCCAGGTGTGAGGAATGGTGAGGGCAACAGGCAACTGTTTGTCAAGGGCAGGAGGAGGTCAGAGCCTGTGCAGCTGGTCCATTTTGGCTAATGCTGAGAAGAGGAACGAAAGGAATGGTGCCTAGCAAAGCAGAATGAAGCCATTTAGGACAGGCTTGAATACCTTGCTAAGCAAAGTGTAGATATGAAAGGTGGTTGAGTGATGAGGATTGTGGTTTTGGCTGCATACTCTAGGCTGGACTGGAGAACATGGAGGCTCAGAAGTCAGTTCTTTTGGTGGTCCACTAGAAGGTGATGAGCAATGAATTGGGTAGTGGTGAGAATGAAAGGCACTTGTAGAGAACATTGCCAAATCACAGGCTTCCTCGTTCTACCAGGATATGGTGACTAATCACAAACATGAAAACTTGTTCCACCTCTTTTTCTTCCTTTAAAAAAAAAAAAAACCTGTTCTCACTGCTGATCTGTAGAGGGAAAGAGTGAAGTAATACAACAATTGCACTCTTCAGTTAGCTATCCTAGTTGAGTAGATGAATGGTTTGCAACCTTGGATCAATGAATGTGTTCTTCTTTTTTTTTTTTTAATTGTGATTTGGGTGAAGATTTACAAAGCAAATTCACTTTCCATACAGCAGTTCACATATACTTTGTCTCATGTCATTGACCACAGTTTACCACAATGCAACAGCTCCCCTCCCACTTCC
>NW_006921630.1:4692979-4704432 GCF_000298275.1 Orycteropus afer afer
TGTTAATTGGTTCCCCTTTTCTTTGTTGAAGAGGGCCTGTGCAGTCTTTCTGCCTAGTCTGCCATCTTAAATGTGTTCTTCTGAGGCATTTTTAAAAGCTAATGAGATTTCAAAACTTCAGAGCTCACAAACTCAGATTGCTAAGTTGAACAATTTGTTTACTTGAATGTTAGAGGTGTTACAACTTCTTATTGCATACCAAAAACCCAAACCCACTGCCATTGGGTCAATTCCAACTCATAGTGACCCGATATGACAGAGTAGAACTGCTCCCTAGGGTTTCCAAGGTTGTAAATCATTAGAGCTCTGGTAGCATAGTGGCTAAGACACTTGCCTGCTAACCAGACGGCTGGCGGTTCAAACCCACCAGCCACTCCTCGGAAAGAAGGTTGGGCGATCCTACTTCCATAGTGATACTGCCTCGGAAACCCAAGGAGGGGTCGCTATGAGTCTGGGCCGACTCAACGGCAAAACAACAACAACAACAACAAATCATTAGAGAAGCAGACTGCCTTCCTTCTGCGGAGCAGCTGGTGGGTTCAGACCATGGACCTTTCAGTTAGCAGCCTAATGCTTTAACTATTAGGTCAGAAGAATTCCTTTCCTATTACATTGTTGTTGTTGTTGTTATGTGCCGTCGAGTCAAACCTGACTCATAGCGACCCCTCCTTGGGTTTCCGAGGCAGTATCACTACGGAAGTAGGATTGCCCAACCTTCCTTCCGAGGAGTGGCTGGTGGGTTTGAACCGCCAGCCGTCTGGTTAGCAGGCAAGTGTCTTAGCCACTATGCTACCAGAGCTCCCTTCCTATTACATAGGTGGTTTAAAAACAAAAAACAAAAAAAAAACAACAACAATCCTGACAGCCTTAACCTTTATCCTAAATGCCTGAGGGTTTGTCCTTATGTAGCATGAGGGAGGACTTTCTTTATTCTAACTGAAATTAGCAACACCACTAGAAGTTTCTGGGTTACCAGATTTTCATCCCAAGAGATGTTTTGGAGAATGTAAAAACCTGCTCAGCTGCCCCTTTGTGCCAGAATTGTTCTGCATTGGTTGGTAGCTGCATCTGGAGGTGCTGAGGAAGCAATTGCTGACCCAGCTAGCTTTCCATGTTGCCTTTTATTATTGCAGCCTGAGATGTGTACTGTTGAGGAAAAACTGAAGAAGTTATGTGGTTTCAGTGATGTTGGAACTAGTTGGAAAAATCTCTGAAATTTGCTCTCCAGCACTGCTGTTACCAGTAATCTCAGGAACTATTTTACTGAGTTTCACACCAAACTTGGTACCATCACAATTACATTTTTGATGCACTTGAATTGCCTTTGTTTCAGCTAATAGTGTTATATCCTCCTAGGGAGATGATGATGAAACAAAACAGGTGGCTGGGGATAATTAGGAATTGAATTTACCTCTCACTTTCCACTTTCCTCATGAAAATGAACAGGAACAGAGTGGTTAATCACTGGTAATAAACTGCTCTCGAGCTGGCTCCCTGCAAGGTGTTGCCCTTAGAATATACCATTGCTCCAGGAAGCTGTTATTGAATGTGTTTCGGCTGTTACTAGGCAAGCAATCAGAAAAGTTTGGGTAGGAGTGTCTCAGGCTGAATTATTTGCCCTATCTTTTGTATTGGTTTTATTTTTTCAATTAATGGTTTGAGTTGTCAGATGAATTGGAGAGTGAAACAGCACCCTGTTATCTTCTTGTCATCTCTGTCTTTCCCCAATGCTGTGCCAGCTGGAGGCATATAGCAGAGCAAGCTTGTGCATGTTTTAAATGGCCCTGTGGCGTGGAAAGCAACCTATCAGCATGCAAATGAGATTGAGTTGTGTGTTACTGACTTCCTTGCAAAGATTTTGTATTTGGAATCTTTTGAGAATTGCCTGGAGAATGGTGAGCCCCATACTGGGAGCACCATTTCTTTCTTTCTTTTTTTTTTTTAAATACATTTTATTGAAATATAATTTATGTACAGTGAAATACACAAAACTAAAGTGACATGAGTCAATAACCTTTTTTTTTTTTCAGTGTTCTTTTCCCTACCCTCACCTTGGGGAACAGCATTTCTTTATATCTGTGGCACCAGTACCAAACAGAGGGCTTTTCACCAATTGGTGGCTGGCTTGCGGGTGAGGCTGGAGCCCAAGCTGGACCTGTTATTTGCCTGCCCAGTCCAGACTTAGTAATATTGCTCTAGGTCCAGGTTTCATTAGTTTTCTGATCATGTCCTACCAATAACCAGATGATGATAGGATATGTTTTTCCTTTATTTAATTTATCCAGGTTTGATTATCCATATTTTATAAGGATTTTAATTTTGAAAAATTATTAGTGGGGACTGATTAAGTAGCAATATGTGTGCAGATGTTGTATTTAAATATGTGAGCAGCAGATGTGACACATCTAGGATTGCTGGATATTTACATTTAGGCAAAGAGTTATTACTCGCCTCTGTCTTTGAACATATCATGAAACTTATATTTGGAGAAAATAAAAACTAAAAATTTACCAGATATTAGTGGCTTTGAGTGTTCAGAAGTCCTTTGTGGATTTTAAAAGATATGTTGTTGTTGTTATGTGTTGTTGTGTCAGACCCGACTCACAGCAACCCCTCCTTGGGTTTCCGAGGCAGTATCACTACAGAAGTAGATTGCCCCATCTTCCTTCCGAGGAGTGGCTGGTGGGTTTGAATCGCCAGCCTTCTGGTTAGCAGTCAAGTGCCTTAGGCACTACGCTACCAAAGCTCCCTTAAGATATAAGTGAAAATTAAGAAATTATGCATATCCTAATGTTTTGCTTTGTAGGTTTTTTTTTTCCTCATTGTTTTGGTTACTAGGCATTTTATAGCAGATCAGTTGCCATATTATGAGAATATATGATAAATGTTAACATGTACATTTTCAACATGAGTCCTACCAAGTGGCTCTGCATCCTGATTTAAGCAGGAATGTTTGCTTTTAAATTCTCAACATAACTGGCTTTTACCTTTCAGGTCCTTCCCTAACTAGAGAATTTTAAATTATTGTGCCTTCTCAAATATATAATTAGCAAGGATGAAAGGGTAAGTAATAGAAGCTTGCGAAAAATTCAAAGGTGAAAGGATAGAATTTCTGATCTATTTTGCTTTATACTTGGGCTTGCAGGAATTGTGGGGGCTCATCAGTGAAGAAATGGACCCGTGTGTATAAGCATGGAATCTCCTTACTAACCATCACCCCCAGCTCTCCTTGATAAATGAGAGAGATTGGGTCTCAGGAGAAGGAAAAAAGGTCAACATGAAGCTAAAGCAGCGAGTTGTGCTGTTAGCAATTCTCCTTGTCATCTTTATCTTCACCAAAGTTTTCCTGATTGACAACTTAGATACATCAGCTGCCAACCGGGAGGACCAGAGGGCTTTTCACCGAATGATGGCTGGCTTGCGGGTGGAGCTAGAGCCCAAGCTGGACCATACCTTGCAGTCTCCCTGGGAGATTGCAGCCCAGTGGGTGGTTCCCCGGGAAGTGTACCCTGAGGAGACGCCAGAGCTGGGGGCAATCATGCATGCCATGGCCACAAAGAAAATCATAAAAGCTGATGTGGGTTATAAAGGGACACAACTGAAAGCCTTACTGATACTTGAAGGAGGGCAGAAAGTAGTCTTCAAACCTAAGAGGTAAGTCTTCATCTTAGCAGCTATTCATGTGAGTTGGTTCATTCATTTAACTTGAACTTTATAAAACAGTGCTGATCTCCTTTTCTTGGGCTTCTCTTTGGTAGTGGAACGTTTTATCATTCTTTGAGTAGGCGAAACCTGTAAGGACAGGTTTTGGTTCTGTATAAAATCCAAATCAAACCCATAGCCATCAAGTCGATTCTGGCTCATAGCGACCCTATAGCACAGAGTAGAACTGCCCCATAAGGTTCCCAAGGCTGTGAATCTTTACAGAAGCTGACTACCTCATCTTTCTCCTGTGGAGCGGCTGGTGGATTTGACCACCAACCTTTTGGTTTGCTGCCCAGATTCTTCAACCACTGCACCACCAGAGGTCCTTTTTGGTTCTGTATAAGACTGAACTTTTTGACAGTTAGAGCTATTCTTAGTTTCTAAATTATTAGATATCTACTATCAAGTGTTAAAAGATACAAAATGAATTGGTTAAGAAATAAGCAATTTGTTCTCAAAAACATGCAAGTAAAGACTGATAACCACGTCTGGGATGGTGTAGGGTAGGAGTTGCTGAGAGTTGGAGTGGGTTTTCGGTGGGTGGCTAGCAGTCCTTTCAGCACTGAAGTTATGAGTCCTTCACCTATTTCAAGCAAAGAACTATACCATTTTAATTTCCTGCTTAACCACTTCAGGCCAGAATGCAAACTAGAGAAGTAGGTATGTCATTAGACAGTGATCCCTTAGGGCTTCTGTAGGGATGTAAAGAGATAATTTGTGTGGCAATTATGTAGTCTAGTTAATTTTTAAAAAGTCATTTTCTATAGTATATGAATTTGAAATAGGTTAACATGATGGTAATACATATATTCATATCCTTTTGCCAGGAGTTAGTTACCAGTGAATATTTTCAAAGCTTGTAATGTCTAAAATTCTGTGTAATAAACAATTTTTCATTCCTCAGTGGAGATTTTGAGAAAATTATAACATATACCTTTGGGTTTCCTGCTGGGTTAGAAGAAGAAATATGGAAGAAAGGTATACAAAATTCAACCAGAGTAGTGACCAGCTCCCTTTATTACCCAACTTTAGGTAGATAGGTCCTTGGGAGGCACAAATGGTTTGCACTTGGCTACTGATGAAAAGTTGGCAGTTCATATCCACCCAGCAAGCAGCCTGTGGTCAAAAGGCCTGGTGATCTACTTCCTTAAGATCATACCCATTGATAAGGGGCAAGGTTGTAGTCACTGCTTGGACACAGCCAGCTACCCAGAGGGACCGAGTAGTTGAACCTGTGGGCTTGGGGCCATAGTCACAGGGAACATCAAGCCCAACTGACATAATATACTATACAAAACATTGTTCCACCTCCTACTTTGGTGAGTAGCGACTGGGATCTTAAAAGCTAGCAAGCTGCCATCTAGACGCAACGATGGGTCTCTCCTCGTCCAGAGCAAAGAAGAATGAAGAAAACCAAAATTCATGGAAACAATTAGTCCTAGCGACTGGTACACCATCTGATATGCAGCCTATACAACTATGAGACCAGAAGGACTAGATGGTGCCCAGCTACCACTGTCATCCACTTGGAAGGGGATCTATGTAGGAGATCCTTGATAGAGAGGGAGAACAATGTGGAACAAAACTCAAAATCATTTGGAAAAAAAAAAAAAAATGGCAAGGACCAGGTTTGCTGGTTTGATAGAACCTGGTGGAACCACTGAGACTATGGCCCCTAGCTGCCCTTCAGGTCTGGAATTGAACCCACACCTGTGGTTTCTAGCCAAACAAAATACAGGCATATGAGTTGAACATTTACCTCAAGTAGATACATTCTTTGGAGAGAACAATCATGGGAGAAAGAAGGGCTGCTTATGCACAGGGAGACAGCTCAGGGGGCAGGAGTGTATGGAGGGATGGTCACTGGGAAGAGGTAACTATGGGGAGGAAGTGGGAAGGGTGTTGCATTGTGGTAAACTGTGGTCAATGACATGAGACAAAGTATATGTGAACTGCTGTATGGAAAGTGAATTTGCTCTGTAAATCTTGACCCAAATCACAATTAAAAAAAAAAAAAAGATCACAGCCATTGAAAATCCTATGGAGTGCAGATCTGCTCTGAAACGTGGGGTTGCATGAATTAGAATTGACTCAGTGGCAATGGGTTTTAGGCTTTTTAAATAAGTCGATAAATAAGTCCCTGGATGGTGCAAATGGTTTGTTTGCACTTGGCTCCGAATGGAAGGACTGGTGGTTTGAATCCGCCCAGCAGCACCATGGTGATGTGTTTCCATAAGATTATAGCCGTTGAAAACCCTGTGGAGTACAATTCTACTCTGAGGTATATGGGATCACCATGAGTTGGAATCAACTCAGTGGCATTGGGTTTTTCAATAGGTAGATAAAGGCAGTCAGATTGGATATATTGGCATCTCAGGAATGGACGGGATCTATGTTTGCCTGGAATTTGAAAGTATTATGTATAGAAAAGGTGGAAATTAGGAAAATTTTAAAATGTGGTAGACTTTTGGAGAGTAGAAAAGTCTGTTTGGCAGGTAATTTGGGAAAAGTATGGTTATGTGGACACTGGGATCTAATGTCCATTGAATGCACACTGTGTGCCAGGCTTTACATTAAGTGCTTGTTTATTTATTAATACTTTTAACCCTCATCACAATTTTAGGCATTTATAGTTCTTATTTTCTAAGTAAGAACCTGAGAGGTAGAAAGAGTAACTAACTTGACAGGGTCACCCAACAATAACCAATAGAGTTGGGGTTTGAACCCAAACCTATGAGAGTTCTGAGCTGTGTATATTCCACCACACGTGTGTAATTCTCTAAATTTATTTGTTTGCTTTCCTCTAAACGTGACCGTATGGAGCATTCATCATCCAGAATCACTAGTTTTGAAATATGATCCCTGACTGTTTGTAGCAGAGTAATGGACAAAAGGGAAACTAAAAACAGAAAGTCAATTTGTATAGAAAGAGATGAGTTTTGACATTTTATGTTTAAATAAGAGGAGATCATCTCCACACACATGGCCTCTGTGTTGGAGAATTAAAGGTATGATGGGACGAATATCTGTTAGAAGACAGATATTCCTGATAGTGAAAAGTCTTAGCCCAGGTGCTTTGCAGATAGGCCTGCAATGCTCAGACAAGGTATAAGGACGAGAACAGAGGCCAGACGGATGAATAGGGTGGGTGGTGAGAAATAGAAGCATAAGCCAACCTGAGTCACACTTGCTTCATCTTCTATCTCCTCCTACCACTGTAACCTTCCTGCTACATTCCTTTTCCAGACCATGGTGAAAACTGCTTTCCTCCTTCTCCATATTATCCTGTGCTCCTCAGCTTTAAAACATCCAGGATTTCCCGCTACCCACCAGACAAAACCCAGATTCCACAGCCTAACGGTCACCCCCCTGACGGTTTGGG
The DNA here is from genome assembly GCF_000298275.1 of Orycteropus afer afer. Classification (NCBI taxonomy): domain Eukaryota; kingdom Metazoa; phylum Chordata; class Mammalia; order Tubulidentata; family Orycteropodidae; genus Orycteropus; species Orycteropus afer. The sequence goes on from NW_006921630.1 coordinate 4,700,067, forward strand.
CTGCCTCTGTATGCCCAGCCTTACCTTCCCTTTCCTCTTTGTCAGCCAAAGTGCCCCCCCCCCCTTCCATTATCTCCTAAACAGCCATGTCCTTTCCCAGCTCCAGGGTACTTTCTTCCCACACCCAGCAAGCTGCATAACCCCTGCTGCCGGTGACAACTCTCTTAGTCACTGTACAAGCTGACCTGTACGGCTTTACACCAGGTACTATCAAAGGCTGGGGAAGGTGGTGGGTGTAGCTTTCAACACTTGTAGAAATTGACTCTAGTCCTTAAACAGCCAGCAAATGGCAATTCTGACCCCCAGGGCCAAGGAGGCTATTTTGCCCTACTGTAAGTGCAAATTAATGCCCTTGGTCAGACTCTGATGTCCTTCACCAAGAGAATAGCAGTGATTTATTGCCAGTTACTGTATGAATTTTGCTGCTCTGGCAGTGACTGAAGATGGATCACTCTGCAGAGAAGGCTCTAAGTTCTCACGGCTGAGTCCAAACACGTACCTTCTTTAATGGCTTCTTGTGGTTTTCACATTTCTGGAGCCAGGTTGTCCATGCCTTCTCTCAGAGATGGATGCTACATATAGGTAGATGACGTATAGAGGAATATTGTGCCACTTTTATATGCTTCTATTGCTTTACATTGTAAAAGTGATTTTTTTTTTTTCCAATGTAGGTATATCCATTCTGGAAGTAAATTGATTTTCATTGGCAAAAACTGCAGTCATGATGCAAAAGGAATAAGATAGCAGGGGCTTAGGAGTAGCAAGCACTGAAAGGAACTTTAGAGATCAACTCTCTACTTGTTCTCTAACACAAACTCAGTGCCGTTGAGTCGGACCCAACTCATAGCGACCCCTCCTTGGGTTTGGGTTTCTGAGGCGGTGTCGCTATGGAAGTAGATTCCCTAACCTTTCTTCCAAGGAGTGGCTGGTGGGTTTGAACCACCAGCCTTCTGGTTAGCAGTCAAGTGCCTTAGGCACTATGCTACCAGAGCTCCCAACTACTTGTTCTCTGTTGTTGTTGTTGTTGTTATGTGCTGTCGAGTCGGACCCAACTCATAGCAACCCCTCCTTGGGTTTCCGAGGGAGTATCACTACAGAAGTAGATTGCCCCATCTCTAGATGAGGAAAATGAGATCCAAAGAGTTACTGGACTCCATATTTCATGCAGCCAAATCATCAGCCAAAGATTCAGACCTGACTGCAGTATAGTTCTTTCTTCTGCATTCTTATTCCTTCTCTCCCTCTCCAACTGCCCCACCCCCAAAGTTTCTGGATTCCTGTAGGGTTTTACATTTCACCCCATGCTTTCTTTTAGGAGCGTTGGAAAGCTCTGATATTTCACTGAAAGGAATGGGCTGCACATGACCACATGCCTCCCTGTGGCTCCACTGGAATCCCAACAGATCAAGTATTCAGGGACTGTCCCCTGACTCAACAGACAGCTCACAGCTGTAGTGCAGCAGAAATTGCTTGAAAGGCATCAGATTTTGCTGCAATCATATTTTGAAATTGAGATTTTTATTTTGGAGGTAGCCAGATTAATGCCTAAAAAAGCCTTTGACCCTAGAGACAGAAAGAAATATGTTTGAGTGGAGTGATCATGTTGTTAAGAAACTGGTTTACAACCAGATGATGATTCACTTTGCCTTGGAGATGTGTTTTCTGGACACTGTTTCACTTTATACTTGAAGGTGCTTTAAGTTGGAAGTGACATGAAATACCATTTTCCACTTCTGCATAGCTGTTTCAGTTTTGCAGGGTATTCTTAGTAGAAGTGCTCTTTGCTTCAGTCTCAACTCATTTTTATTTCACAGATTAAAATTGTGTACTTTTTATGATAAGTAGAAGGAAATATGCCAGTTGTCATTATCTTTTGGTCATGTCATGTAAATGATGTAAAATCTTAGAAATACAGTTTAAAATGCAGTTAGTTCAGGCTCTAATGTTACAGATGAGGGATCAGAAACACAGTGAAGAGAAGGGTTTTGTTCAAGGTTCCCTAGTCAGAGGATGACTCTCCTACCCCTCACTCCCAGTCCATTGGCCTTCTACTACATCATCATAAATATAATAAGAAACAAAGAGAAGTACTATATAAGCAACTTTAAAAAAAAAAAAAAAAAAAAAAAAAGCACCTTTGCTTATTCATTAACAAATACTGAGGAATCTCAGGACCATTTTTATCCAAGTTTTAAACTTCTAAGCTTTACCGTAGCCAAAGTTTCCTTCTTCCATGCAATCTAATAAACATTTATTAAGTAGTTACTGTAGGCCCAGGTTACACACTGGTTACGTGCTCAGCTGCTCACTAAAAGTTTGTGGTTCAAACCCACCAGCCACTCCATGGGAGAAAGGTGTGCTTCTGTAAAGATTTACAGCCTTGAAAACCCTATGAGGCATTTCTCCTCTGTCCTGCAGAGTCACTATTGAGTTGGTACTGACTTGATAACAAGTTTGGTTTGGGTAGGCCCAGCAGGAGTCCCTGGGTGGCACAAATATATATGCATATGGCGACTAACCAAAAGGCTGGTAGTTTGAACCCACCTAGAGGCACCTTGGAAGATGGTCCTGCCAGTCTGCTTCCAAAAGGTCACAGTCATGGAAACCCATGGAGCACAGTTATGCTCTGCAACACATGGGGTCACTGTGAGTCAAAATTGACTCAGTGGCAACTGAGTTATAGTCCTAGCACTGTGTTGGAGATAGAAAGATGGTCCATGCCTTTGAGAAAATTATCTTGTGGTTCTACTTAACCAGTATCAGCAACATTGAAAGCTCTTTACAATGATAAAAATAACATCTTCTATGATTTATTCATAGGTCAGTTGCTGAAATAGAGAATTCTAGTTTCCTTCTCTACTTTGTCTTCGTCCCATCCCCCAGTAATTGGTGCTAATCTAAGATTGTCCTCAGGGTTGATAGAGAAGGTGTCAGAGCAGAATCAGACTTGCTAAAGTTTATATTCTACCTCTTGTACTGTCATCTCTGGTGCTGATGTAATTCATGTCTGATGTAATTCATGTGCTTCGCATTCTTTTTGCAGGTATAGCCGAGACTATGTGGTAGAAGGGGAGCCTTATGCCGGTTATGACAGACACAATGCAGAGGTAGCAGCCTTTCATTTGGACAGGTAAGTATACTCACACCAGGCTGTGTTTTGTGTTTCCTTTTAAAAATCTCTTGGAGAACTTTATGGACGCCTTCTAAAGGGTACAACACTAATAACTTTAACTTACTATTTCAGTCAGTTGATTGACTAGTTGCATTAAATATTTATGAATCCATCATGATCTGGGTGGCATCAGAACTATCAAAGTAAGTATTTTAACTCCAGAGTTTTTTAGGTCATTTCATTACTGGCGTGCCCTCTGTGAATTATTATGAATGAAAATATTCTTGGTAAATAAAATGGCACAATGAAAACTGTACTTTGAACTCAGATTCCTTAATTGAATTGGTCATTAATTGAGCCCAAAAGTTCTATTTTTTTGTTTTGTTTTGTTTTTAAGTATATAATACTTATTTCCATATACTGAAAAAATAGCATGGTGTGTGTATGTATGTATGTATGTGTATATATATATATATATCGAATTTTATTGTCTTGCATACAAGATACACACAGCTTAAAAAACCAAAATAATTCTCCCCCCACCCCCAAAAATAGACATTAGTTCCATTACCAGGAAGATTAATAAGTTTACCAGGAAAATTAGTATTTTCCAGTAGGTTACAGTTAGGAACCTTGTAGAAGAACCAGCTGGCATTCCAGTTACTCTTTGACCAGCTCTTTCCTCAGAGCACTTTAATAGGCTTTAAAAGAAATTACTCACAGTATTTAAAAAATGAATCTCTAAGGAAATGAGAAAATAAAATTGATTTTTTGTCTTTTCTCTGAATTAGTAAGGATTTTCTAAGCATAAAAGCAATAATTAAAGATCAAAAAGAAAAAGTTTAATAGACTAAATAAAAAAAATTCACTTCTTTGTGAAACAAAATTGAAAAACAGGCAACAAACATAATATTTGATCTAACAAAATATTTGAATATTGTAAAATTTATATTAATAGACTTGATACATAAGTGCTTATACAAAATTATACATACATGAAAACTCTAGTAGAAAAATGGGCAGAAGCCACAGCAGGGATTAAGATATCTCTCTGAAAACTAAAGTGCGCCTAACGCAAGCCATGGTGTTTTCAATCGCCTCAAATGCATGTGAAAGCTGGGCAATGAATAAGGAAGACCTAAGGGAGCTCTGGGAGCTCTGGTAGCGTAGTGGCTAAGATACTTGCCTGCTAACCAGATGACTGGCGGTTCAAACCCACCAGCCACTCCTTGGAAGGAAGGTTGGGCAATCCTA
>NW_006921630.1:4704712-4723760 GCF_000298275.1 Orycteropus afer afer
CTAACCAGAAGGCTGGTGGTTCAAACTCACCAGCCACTCCTTGGAAGGAAGGTTGGGCAATCTACTTCTGTAGTGATACTGCCTCGGAAAGCCAAGGAGAAGTTGCTATCAGTCAGGTCCTACTTGACGGCAGGCACATAACAACAAGAAGAGTTAATGCTTTTGAGCTGTGGTGTTGGTGGAAAATACTGAAAGTACCATGGACTGCCAGAAGAACCAACAAATCTGTCGTGGAGGAAGTGCTGCTGGAGTGCTCCTTAGAAGTGAGAATGGCCAGACTTCATCTCACCTACTTTGATAGTCAGAAAGGACCATTCCCTGGAGAAATATATCATGCTTGGTAAAGTGGAGGGTCAGCGAAAAGGGGAAGGCCCTCAACAAGATGGATTGACACAGTGGCTGCAATGATGGGCTCAGGTATAGCAAGGATTGTGAGGCTGGCACAGGACCAGGCAGTGTTTCATTCTGTTGTACATGGAGTTGGAGCTGACTCGATGGCACCTAATAACATAGGAGGGAAAGTTCATGCATACCAGTCATAAAAATCATCCAGTTGAAATAATGAAATAATTTTTTTCATCTCCTGAAAATGTTGTTGTTGGAGCCGTCCAGTCGCCTCGACTCATAGCGACCCTATGCAAATGGCAGAGATTAAAAAAAAATACTACTTTATTGAGATTCATATGCTGCTTGTGGCATTAATTGGTTCAGTCTTTCTTTTGAAGGACTCTGGCATTATGTATCAAAAACCTTCATGTTCTTACCCTTTGAATCAGTAACTCCCTTTTTAATGCAAATATCTAGGAAAGTTCTAAGATATTTCTAGGACATACTCTAGAGAAATAATCAGAAATTCAAAAATTTGTATGCAAAAGATCTTAGCTGTTGTATTTTCAGTAGTGAAAAACTGGCAGTAAGCTAAACGTCTAAACATTTGGCAATGGTTAAAGAAATACTTGTTTATAGTACCAGGAATTTTTTGGTACCTTAAGACCTCAAGGTGCAGAGTGTTAAGTAAATCCTATTCCGCACTTAATGGCACAATAGAATCTGTTTTCCCAAGATCTCATTTGTTTTCCTATTTTTTTTTTCATTTCCCATCCCCTTCCTGTTTCCCTGCTGGTGGATTCCAGCATGATATGAAGATTCTCATTTCCCCGTATAGTCAAACCAATATTTCATATTATGCAAGGTAATAATTTTTGTTGTTCTGATACATGTAAAATGGTATCTGATTGTTATTTTATTTTGTATTTCCCCAGTTATTGGCAATGTTTAGTATCTCCTTATCTTTTCACAGGAGTTTGGGTAGCATAGTGCCTAAGGCATAATTGACTGCTAACCAGAAGGCTGATGGTTCAAACCCACCAGCCACTCCTCGGAAGGAAGGTTGGGCAATCCACTTCCATAGTGATACTGCCTCGGAAACCCAAGGAGGGGTCGCTGTGAGTCGGATCTGACTCGAGGGCAGTGAGTTTGGGTTTTTTTTTGTTTATCTTTTCACAAGGAGCCCTTGTGGTGCAGTGGTTAAGAACTCGGCTGCAAACCAAAAAGGTCGGTGGTTTGAACTCACCAGCCACTCTGCAGGTGAAAGACGAAGCAGTCTATTTCCATAAAGATTACAACCTTGGAAACCCTGTGAGACAGTTCTACTCTGTGGTCGAGGGTTGCTCTGAGTCCAAATTGACTTTTCAGCAATGGATTTGGTTTTTTATCTTTTCAGCTTATTTTTAAACTTATAGTGAGGTGTTCTTTGTACAGAAATCATTACTTTTGATGGAAATTAGATATAATATTCATTTTATGATTTGTGCTTTTGGAGTCTTACAATTAAATGCCCTTCACCATCTCAAAGTCTGAAAGGTGTTTTCTGGCCAGTCTCCCTATTCCTGGTTTTAACTACCACCTCAGCCCAGCTCAAGCCCTGAGGGGTGATATTGCTCCGATAAGCTAAGCTGGCTGCTCTTTTGTAGCCTGGCAGTGGCTAATGCGGAGAAGAAAGACTTCCCAACCTTCTTTCCCATATATGGTCCTGGATTGCTGTTTCTCCTTTAGGATTTAACCACCTGTGGTAGTTAAGTTTGTGTGTCAACTTGGCTGGGCCTGGTTGAGTGGCTGGGCAGCTAATGGTATTTATTCCTCATGATGAGACTGGCAATCAACTCCATGGTGGGATCTACCACAGGCAGCTGAGTAGCTGTCTTTGGAATGTGGTCTGCTTCCTGTATATAAGGAGAAGCCTTGGGGATAGTCTCTAGCTTATGGGATATGTGGACCCTGTGTGTAGCTGTGTTGTTCAGCAGCCTGCCATGCTCTGCTGACCTTGGGACTTGAATTAATGGCCTGCTGTGTTATTTGGTAACATTAGGACTGTGCCAATTTATTTGTTGACTTGGGGCTTGTTAGCCTCAGCAGCCAGTAGCTGCCTGAGTGAAGAGATGCCTCTAGCTTCAGTGGACTGGGAGCAAGAGGCAGAGCTGAAGCCCAGGGTCAAGGGGCTTTCACACAGCCCCTAGAGCCTGGCACTTTGAACTTGGACTTAAAGCCTCCAAACTGTAAGCGAATAAACTTCCATTTGTTAAGGCATCCCATTTGTGGTAATCAAAACACCACCTGTCAGAGCGGCACTAGGTAATCAGAACACCACCCTATTGCCTCAGTGATTTCTTTGATTTTTATGTTTTGACAGATCTGCTGATCTCCTTGCTTTTGTGGCTTTTCCAAGATTAGGTTTAGGACAGAGTTAGCAGTGCTGAACAATGGATTAATCACACAGCCACTTTCAAAGACTTTCTAATAATATTGGGAAAGGCTCATGATACAGTGATGAAGAAAAGTAGGATACAAAACTGTATACAGTATAATCTCAATTGTATGTATATACCAAAGTGTGAGTGTGCGTTTATATATACATGTAAAGGAAAAAAATGCTCATGTGCCAAAATGTTAGCACTTGTTCCTGGGTTGTAGAATTATGGATGATTTGTATTTTTTTCATTATTGTTTTTATTTATTCCAGCTCTCTTTCAGTGTGTGTATATTTTTTGGCCAGTAAACTTTATTTTTTAAAAGGTAATTTTATTCAAGGACTCAGCAGACATTTGTTCTGGTAACATGTCTGTCTGTTTCCCATCTTTATTTTCCTTTGCTGCATATGCTGAATAAAAATCTTCACTTAAAAAAAAAATGTTCAGCTGTGAAGTAGTACTTTTAGGCCGTTAGAGAGAAATGACTTCAAATGTACCAATATTTAAGTTGTCCTTTGAGTTTATCATTTCAGTTCAGTCAGCTTAATTTTTTTTTTCAATATCCTGTTTTATTCAAAGCTTTGAACCCGCATATGGGTTTAAATCCATTTTTTTTTAACGCTTTGTTAAAATTTGCTTTTACTTATTAATATGAAAAAACCCTAGCAAATAAAAACAGAGAACATAATAAAATGAACCCAATACCAACTTCCTCAGTGTAACAGTTTCCATATTGGCCAGATATGCTTTATGCTTTTTGCTGAAGTATATGAAAATAAATTACATACATCTTGACATTAAGCTCCTAAATATGGACCTCTACCGGTAAGATTAGGAGTGCTGGTGGCATAGTGCCTAAGGCATTTTGACTGCTAAACAGAAGGCTGGGAGTTCAAACCCACCAGCTACTCCTTGGAAGGAAGACTGGGCAATCTACTTCCGTAGTGATGCTGCCTCAGAAACCCAGGGAGAGGTCGCTATGAGTTGGATCCAACTCGACAGCAGTGAGTTTGGTTTAGTTTAGATTTACCTTCTTGGCTGCGATACCTTTATACACCTGCCATGATTAATCGTATTTTAAAAAAATTAATATTTAAAATGTATCCCTACAGATTTTTCTCTTCTGTTCTTCAACCTTCCAAACTAGGATTCTAGGTTTCCGCCGAGCCCCATTGGTGGTTGGCAGATTTGTTAATCTGCGGACAGAGATCAAGCCTGTTGCCACGGAGCAGCTGTTGAGCACCTTCCTAACTGTAGGTAAGATTACAGAAGACATTAGTAGGGGAATAATTAATACATTAAATGGGACATCATTAAGCAAGCTGGTTCCTGAATTTTAGGAATTGAGAAGCTCAAGAGAATACAAAAGCAAATCAGGTTACTTGGGAAAATGAATCCAAAGTAGATGGCAGGAAATTGACCATTTTCCCCAACGTCCTTTGTTGTGTCCGTGAAATAGGAGGTGAAGTCCCTTACTGATGGTGAAAGCAGGTGGTGACTGTTGCCTTCTGCCAGTCTTACAACTAAATGTCAAACTCAGATTTTGGCCTGACTTTGTAACTGTATATCATGGCTTGGTGGTTGTTTTTCCACATACATACACTTTCTTGGAAAGTGTCTCCTGTCTCCTTAGACTTGAGGAAACCTTAAAGCAACTCTGAAAGAGGGTCAGAAATTCCCTGGCAGGGCCTGGTAAATCACTGCCTCTTACTAATCTTCAAGCGTTAATTCACAACTCATTCATTGTGCATGAAACCAACTGTGGTCCTTCTGGCCTCAGTTCTCCGTTATCTCATTCTGAGGTAAGGAATCTCAGCTAAAAAGCTCACTTATGTTTTTGTGGGCATGATGCAGATGGGAAGAATTCTGAGGTACTGTGGTCTGTTGCCTCAGCCTCTGATGGTGACATTGTCAGTGATTCGGTGCTCTGCATTATGGTATACTTGTTGAAACAAACATTGCAAGATGAACTTAACCTAGCTTTGCTAGAGTGAATTGATTTACATTTAAAATGAGGTGAAACTGAATATTTAAAGGACTTGTGACAGATTTGTCATTTAGTATTTAAATACTTATAAGGCTAGGGCTCTGCTTTTCTTATAAATACCTAGATGCATGCAGTGTTCCTGATTTGTTTCCAATACACTCTAATTATGTTTGGTTGTTCAATTTTATGCTCAGCAAACATAACTTGAATTCCTTTTGGATGCTAGGATAGAGAGAGGAAGTCAAGAAAAGTAACCAGGATCCCTGCTCTCCAGAGATAACAAAGAAAATGAACTCTCATACATTGTGTGAATTGTGGGGAAGGGAAAGGCCAGAAAAGGATTCATGGAAGAGGTTATTAATGCTTAGACCAAGTATTGAAGAATCAGTGGTGGTTACCTAGGTGGGCAAAGGAGGGAGTTGGGCAAAATAACAGGAAGTGATAATGGAAATAAGAGCATAACAAGCTGAAAGTCTACAGGATGGGTACTTTTGGCAAGCACCGAGCTTCTGCATATCTGGTAGAGTGGGTAGAGGAATTTGGCTGGAGGTGAGATTGCTAATAATATGATGACCTTAGCCCATTGTTCTAAGTATCAATGGATAACTTGGTATTATAATGACTAAATTCTATGTAGCCTTTGCATTTTTACAAAGCACTTTCACACGATGTTATGGGTTGAATTGTGTTCCCGAAAAATAGGTGTCAGCTTGGCTGGGCCATGATCCTCAGCGGTTAGGTAGTTATGTAATGATATAAATCAGCAGTTATGTAATGATGTGATCTTCCCCATGGTGTGATCTGATGTGATCAGCCAGTCAGTTGTAAGGGGTTTAGGGTGGGACACTCTTACTCAGGTCACAGCCTGAATCTGATACAAGAGGAGGTCCCCTGGGGTGTGGCCTCCATCACTTTTTGTCTTACAAGAAGAGCTAAAAGGAGAGAGAAGCGAGCAAAGAAGGGGGGACCTGACTACCACAGAGAAAGAAGAGCCAGGAATGCAGCGCATCCTTTAGATCCAGGTTCCCTGTGCTGAGGACCTCCTAGACCCGGGGGAAGATTGATTCCAAGCCACATGGAGGTCTCCAAGGAACGCCAGGCCCACGGATGTTGAGAGGAGGCGAGGACCTTCCCCCCGAGCTGAGGGAGAGAAAGATGCTCTTAGAGCCAGTGCCCTGGATATGGACGTCCTAGGCTCTGACAGAGAGACTAAATTTCTCTTTGTTAAAGCCATCCACACGTGGTATTTCTGTTATAGCAGCACTAAATTACCTTATTTGATCCTCTTGTAAACATTGCAATAAGTAAAGGAGTTAGTGTTTACATTTCATACATGAGAGGCTTGTTGTTGTTGTGTTGTTGTTATGTGCCATCGAGTCGGACTCGACTCATAGCAACCCCTCCTTGGGTTGCCGAGGCAGTATCACTACAGAAGTAGATTGCCCAGCCTTCCTTCCGAGGTGTGGTGGGTTTGAACCACTAGCCTTCTGGTTAGCAGTCAGGTGCCTTAGGCACTACGCTACCAGAGCCCCATGAGAGGCTTAGAGGTGTTAAATGTCTTTCCCCAAGTCACAAAGGAACTAATTGTTTGCCAGATTTTAAGACACTAAAATCTCATATTCTTTTAAATTCATTAAATTATTCATTAGAATTATATTTCCCTCTTTGTGTCAGGCTCTGAACTAGTTGCTGAATATACAAAAATGAATGATGCAGACCTGCCTTTAAGGAACTTTGCCTGATGAGGAAGCCAGGCTGACAGAGGGCCTAAGGGAGTGTGGAAGGGATGAGGACGAAGCCTAGATGTTAGACCAAGGTGCAAACAGCTGTCCCCCAGGTAGATACAGTGAGAAGGGACATGCTAGGTTTGAACTCTTACCCTTTTTTTGTGCCATGAACCCCTTGGCAGCTTGGAGAAACTTGTAGACTCTTTCTCAGAATGGTTTAACATAAAATGCATAGACTTCTAAAGAAAGCCAACAATATTAACAGTTTTGTTATAAAAAAAAACAAACTAAAAAATCAAACTTGTGATACAGTAATGTGCTGTTATTTAACACATTAAATAACAAATCTAGCAGTAATCTAATTATGAACATAATTGATATTTTGAGGTATCTACAGCAACACTAATGTGGTATGAAAAATCTAATTTCTTTTGGTGATAAAGTCATGTTGTTCTTGGTTAGTTGCCTCGGAGTCAGAGTCTAACTGAAAGCAACCCCATGTGTTGTGGAATAGAACTGCACTCCCTGAAGCTTTTGGAAGCAGATTGGCAGGCCTGTCTTCTGAAGCACCTGTGTGTATGTTTGAACTACCAAGTTTTTGGCACAAAAAGGGCTTAACCATTTTTCCACCCAAAGACTCCATGGTAAAGTCATAGGTAATGTTATTATGATTTATTACTCCCTATGTCCATAAGTGGGGTGCTCTGGTAGCATAGTGGCTAAGGCATTTGACTGCTAACCAGAAGTATGGCGGTTCAAACCCACCAGCCACTCCTCAGAAGGAAGATGGGGCAATCTACTTCTATAGTGATACTGCCTCGGAAACCCAAGGAGGGGTCGCTATGAGTCGGGTCCGACTTAATGGCACATCACAACATCTCCATAAGTGAAGGAAATGGTAAATCTCACATACAGGTTAGTGAAAATAAAGGTGAACTTTTGTTCCCATCCAGTCTATGGGCCCCCTGAATTAAGAACCCTGTTCCAAGTGGAAGAGAGAGCTTCGACAAGAATGATGAGAAGTGAGAGAAGAGCAGGGCAAGCTCAGGAGACTGTGTACTTTAGCTGAAGTTAATGGTATGTGTGGAGTTGGCTAGTGAGTAAGGTAAGTGGTCAGGACACTGCCACTGAAGGGCCTTATACACCATAGTTAGGAGTCAAGACTTTTTCCATAGGCACAGAGAAGCCATGAAAGAAGTTTTGGTGAAAAAATCAGATTTGGATTTTAGTAAAATAATTGTGACAGCATTGTGTAGGATAAATTGGAAAGGGAGAGTCAGGAGATAGGATAGCACTTGGGGGCTCTTGTAAATTCATAATGCAGTAAGAATCAGAACTAAGAATTAACTGTAAAGAATTTGGTGAACATTTGGGTTGCATGGGGTAATTGAGAGAAAGTAGAGTAAGAGTGACTCCCAGCTTTCTGAACTGGATTATCTCAGTGGATAAATAGGCTGTTAACTATGCTAGAAATGTGTGGGAAAGAGCCAACTTAGGAGGAGGTGGAGTAGAGGAAGATAGGAGTTTAAGGCTGAATATTTGGTTCCTTGACAGGAACATCAGGAGTAAGGTTGACAAGTCATTAGGACCTCAGGTAAGTCTGAGATAGAGATGTGGCTTTGATGATCACAGTTGGTAGTTCACTTAGAGAGAATGTGGAGACTGAGGTTATTGGAAAACCTATTTTGAAAGTTTGACATGTCTAGGAAATAATAAAAAGTTTAGAGCCTCATGGCAATAAAATGAGGATATTGAAGTCTGGAAAAGTAGATTGGGCCAGACTGTTCATAGTAAATAACTGCATTGGTTGGTCAGGTCTCTGACTGTGCCAGGCACTGTGCTGAACATTACTGTGGGTTATCTCATTTATTCTCACCAACCTAATAGTGGAAGAACCAGTACTAAATCCTTTATATAGAAGTTGCTTAAAACAAAAAAACATTGCCATTGAGTTGATTGCAACTCATAGCAACTGCCATTGGGTTTCCAAGGTGGTAAATCTTTACAGAAGTAGATTGCCCCATGTTCCTTCCATGGAGCAGCTGGTGGGTTTGAACTACCAGCCTTCTGGTTAGTAGTCAGATGTTTTATACACTGTGTCCCCAGAGCTCAGAAGTTGTTTACAAAAAAAAACAAACACACTGCCATCAAGTTGGATCTGACCCATAGCGACCCCTCCTCGGGTTTCTGAGGCAGTATCACTATGGAAGTAGATTGCCCAACCTTCCTTCCAAGGTGTGGCTGGTGGGTTTGAACCGCCAGCCTTCTGGTTAGCAGTCAAATGCCTTAGGCACTATGCTACCAGAGCTCCTCGGAAGTTGTTTAGAGATGTGAAATTACATGTCCAAAGTCATACAATCTTGACTAACATCTGCTTTTTTTTTTTTAAATTGTGGTTTGGGTCAGAGTTTACAGAACAAATTAGTTTTCCATTCAATAATTTATACAAGTTTTGTTTTGTAACATTAGTTGCAGTTCCCTGAGCATAATAGCACTCTTCCTGGGTTCCTCATTTCCATTTGTGTTCTTTCCTGCCCCTTTCTGCCTTCTGAGCTTTGTTTGGGGGCAAATGCTGCTCTTTTGGTCTTATATGTTTGCTTTGAGGAATACATTCCTCACAAGTGTTACTGTTCACTTTATAGGCCTTCTGTTGTTTGGCTGCAAGATGATGATCCCCAGGGATGCATTTAGCTCTAGGTTTGAAGGGTATCTGGGGGCCACAGTCTTGGAGATTCCACCAGTCTCTATCAGACCAGTAAGTCTGGTCTTTTTCATGCTTTTGAGTTTTGTTCTACATTTTTCTCCCATTCTCTCCAGGACCTTTTGTGATCCCAATCAGAGTGGTCATTATTGGTATCAGGCACCATTTAGTTCTTCTGGTCTAAAGGTACAGGAGGCTAACGTCTCCGTTTTAACACCTGAAATGGACGCTAAATCCCAGCTGTTAAACAGTATACCGTATTTCCTTCTGGTTATGAAGGTCTTATTTACCAAACTCAGGTTTTCTACACCAGGTAGTATTTTTCATTTTGTTTTTTGCTTTGTTTGCTTTTTTAATTTTTTGAATCTATGATATAGTCACACAATTCAAAAAGTTTTAAGAATATAGAAAGGACCACAGTGAAAAGTTTTCTTCTCATGTATCTCCAGTTCCTTCTTCTTCTTCCCAAGTGGTAACCTCTATTATGAATTTCTTTGTCATTTTTGTATGATGCGGGATTGTATATTCTAATTTAATTCTAACTTTTTAAGCAAAATATGGCACGCTGTACCTATTTCTACATTGTATTCTTTTTATTTAATATACCTTGGAAATACTCCTGTATCACATATACAGAACTTCTTTATTCTTTTGTTTTACCAATTATAAAATGTCGGTTGTACAGATGTACAATAATTAATTTAACTAGTCCGTTTGCACTCAGCTGCTATCCGAAAGATTGGCGTTTCACCGCCCCATGGAAGAACGGCCTGGCAGTCTGCTTCCATAAAGATCACAGCCAAGAAAACACTGTGGAGCTGAGTTTTACTCTGTAAAACATGGTGTCACCGTGAGTCTTAATTGACTTCAGTGGTAATGGGTTTGATCCCCGCTCCATTGGACAAATAGGTCATTCTGATATTATAAACAACATTGCCTAACATACGTACATGTTACTTCTCCCGTGAACAAGTATACCCAAATAAATCAAAGGAATTGCTGGGCTAAAGGGCACATAACGTTTTTAATTTTCATGTTATTAGTTACTATTGAGTAGGTTCCATAGCAACACTGTATACAACAGAATGAAGCACTGCCTGGTCCTGCTCCATCCTTTCAGTCGCTGCTGGTTGCAGCCACTGTCAGTCCATCTCATTGAGGGTCTTCATTTTTTTCTGCTGATTGTCTCCGTTACCAAGCGTGATAGGTATTGCCAAATTGCCTTACATGTATGTTTAACCAATTTAATTCGTAATATTAATGTATGAGGGTGCCTGTTTGCCTGTGCCTCACTAACAATGTGTTATCAAACTTTTGGTTTTTGCCTGATATTTGTTGTTGTTAGTTGCTGTTGAGTCAGTTCTGACTTGTGGCAAACTCATGTATTTTAGAATAGAACTGTGCTCCGGAGGGTTTTCAAGGCTGTGGCCTTTCAGAAGCAGATCACCAGGCCTGTCTTCAAGGTGCCTCTGAGCGGGTTCAAACTGCCAGCCTTTCAGCTAATAGTTAAGCACTTAACTGTTTGTGCCGGTCAAGGACTTCATCTGACCAGAGCTCCTATATGATGCTTAGCATCTTTTTTATTAAAGAGCCATTTGTATTTTCTGTTAGCTGTCTTTTCATATCCTTTGCTTGTTTTCTGCTGTGCCATTGGTCTTACTGACTTATGTGAGCTTGTACATAGTAGGAAGGGTAGCCCTTTATAATGTGAGTTACAAATAAGTTTTCCCATTTGTTTGGTTTTTACTTTGCTCATGGTATTTGTTGCCTTGTGGAAGTTTTTTGTTTATTTTCACATGTAACCAATCTGTCTTTTCTGATAAATTTTCTGATTTTATATCATAATTTGCCTTAATCATTTCAAGGTTATGGAAGAGTTCTGTCATATTTTCTTTTAGTACTGTTAAGTTTTACTTTTTACGTTTAAATTTTTTATGTAGTTGGGATTTAAGCTATGAAATGAGGTACTGGTCCCAACTGTTATTTTTTTCTCAGATGACTGACAGTTGTCCCAGTTGCATTTACTGGAGAGTCTATCTTTTTTCCACTGTAATAATTTTTTTGAACTTTCTATTCTGTTCCATTTCATGAGCTGGTCTATAACGTCTTAATTATTGAGAACTTATAATATGTTTTGATACCTGATAGGGCTAGTACCTCTCTTTGCTCTTATTTTAGAAGTTTTCTAGCAGTTCTCATTTGTTATTCCTTATGATCTTTAAGGGAGCTCTGATAGCATAGTGCTAACCAGAAGGCTGGTGGTTCAAACCCACTAGCCACTACTCAGAAGGAAGGATGGACAGTCTAGTTCCATAGTGATCCTGCCTTGGAAACCCAAGGAGGGGTCGCTATGAGTTGGGGTGACTCGACGCACACAACAACAACAACATGATCTTTAAAATTAGCATATCTAGTTACTCTAAAAAGTCTGCTGATATTTCTAATGAGGTCAAGTTAAATTTGTAAGTTTATATTTTTATAATTATAAACACATGTGGGATGTGTTGTTATTGTTAATTGCCACTGAGTCAGCTTCAGGTCATGGGAACCACATGTGTAGACAGTAAAACTGCCCTCCATAGGGATTTCAAGACTGCCATTTTGAAAGCCTACGTATCAACAAACTATAATAGTTGCCAAATGATTATTTTCTAATTCATTTGAAAATTCATTTATTTACTGACTTATATACCTATGAACTTATAGACTCTTACTTTGCCCAGAATAGTTTATTACTGTCATTACTTATTTTGATGCTCAAACTGTCACAGATCTGGCAAGTGGGAACCCCATCAGCCTGGCTCCTGTGCCATTTTTGAATGTCCCCATCATTCTCTGAGCACTTCATTACTCATTGGCATAACAACATGTTTCAGACTCATCTTGTGCTTTGCCTGCCCCAGCCCTAGAGTCAGCTGTTCTGCAAGAAGCTCTGGTTCCTTTACATATATACTAAAGTGGTACTTAGAAACTAATATGTTGGTGCTCTGTGTGCTCATTATTACTGGAGTGTCATTATCTTTAGTTTCTCTTGATGGGCAGAGGTGGGAAATGTATGTTTGTATATACATATATGTGTGTATGCAGGGATACACATGTACACAATCTGTATCTTTTTCTGTATCTATGTGTATGGTGTTAAAACCATCAATTCATACCATTGTCTCCAATTCTAATCACAAAAAATTATTTTGGCCTTCTCCCTGTCTGTATGTGTACTCCCTTCTCCATCTGTAAGAAATCTGGCTCCCATTATCCTCATTCTGTTTACTTATTTGTTCTAACTCCTCTGTAGAGAACCAAATTTCTGGCCACAGTTTGGCCCCAGACATACCCCCTCTCTTCCCTGGGCACTCTGGCCAAAATCTCAGCCCTAACAAAGAGAAGAGGCCATTACCTTCTTTTAGTTAAAGTGAGTTTAGAAAGATACTGGTGACGATGGTTGACTCCTGAGAGAGAGAGGATAGAAGGGACACAGAGGAGGAGGAAGAATTACTTTTTAGTACATGTCTTTTTGTACCTTTTGAATTTTTGATACCATGTGCTCTTATTACCTATTCAAAAAGTAAATAAATGTTTTCAATGTAGTAACTTCAAGATCTTTGCTCTCATAGTACGTGTTTATTCAGATGCTGTTGTCTGTGTTGTTTGGGGATTTGGAATCTTCCTTTTTTCCTTATGTGTGTTTGGCTCCTTCCTCTCCTTTAGGAAATAATACTTGCTTCTATGGGAAGTGTTATTACTGCCGAGAAACAGAGCCAGCTTGTGCCGATGGAGACACAATGGAGGGATCTGTCACGCTTTGGCTCCCAGATGTGTGGCCTCTGCAGAAACACAGACACCCGTGGGGCAGGACTTACCGAGAAGGCAAATTGGCCAGGTAATGCCCCTGTGGGCCCCTGCTTAATTGTCCCCTGCTCCTGGCCAGGTGCCAGCCAGTATGGGAGTGAGGGGTTGTGACCAACACTCAAAAGACTATGGGTGTCAGAGGTCAACCTGCTAGGCAGGGACTCCGACATCTCTGTTTAAACAGTGCCAGAAACAGTGTTTGCACTCAGTAAATAACTCTAGTGATGCTTCTTGCCTCCAGGTGGGAGTATGATGAGAGCTACTGTGATGCTGTGAAGAAAACATCCCCCTATGACTCGGGCCCACGCCTCCTGGACATCATTGACACAGCTGTCTTTGACTACTTGATTGGCAATGCTGACCGCCATCATTACGAGAGCTTTCAAGATGATGAAGGCGCCAGTATGCTCATCCTCCTCGATAATGCCAAAAGGTAGGCCTGGCAGAACCATTCTTGTCAGTTGGGAGTTGCTCTATGTACAAGGAGGAGACTTGAAGACATCCAAAGTACCACTGACAGGGGGCACCCTTCCCTTTTCTGCTTGGGTCTTCACTGTTGTTAACTCTTCCATCTTGCTCAAGGTTTGTATTCCCTCTACAAGACTCATCACAGATACCTGAAAACCAGGGTCTTTAGCTTATCACTACTTGTATCACTCTTTCTTGACTAGGACATTTAGAATCTTAAGAAATACAGGTTTAATAGAACATGAAACTTAGTTACTGTTAAATTTATTTTATCCAAAGGTTCATGACATTTTTAAAAATTAACTTGTTGATAGGATGTTTTGCAATTGTTACAGTAATTTAAGGCCCAGACTATTTATTATGATGTGAAAAGACCCTAGGGATTGTATATAAAGACAAGTTTTCTGTTTTGAGTAAAATGGAATGTCTTTATTACTTCCCCCCCACACACACATTTTTCTCACCTTATTTTTATTGAGCTATTTGGAGCATATTTCCAGTTTATTTTCTGCATTCTTAATGGTGCCAGGTTCTGTATTGCACTTTAAGTTACACTTATAAATGTTAGCTAAATAAAATTCTTCCCTGAAGGCCAGAATTTTCCAGGTACCCAGTCACCACTGTTAACATTGGTGCTGGGAATATGCTGAAACTTGGATCCTTGGGAAAGACTGCTTAGATAGCATTTGTTATTGATGCCAGCAACTTATGTAGAACACCGGGGGCCCTGTGCTCCATGCAAAATGGTGGCAGCCACAGAAAGAGGCCAGCAAACATTGCCACTTCCTTGTTCCATTTCACAGCAAAGCAGGTGGTGGCCAGTGCTACACGTATTCTGGAAAATCTTTATCCTTGTAGAAGTGATTTTTTTTTTCCTATATGCACATACCATATGCACATTGGAATGGTTGCCTTTGCCATTGATTGTCTGAGCGCCTGTGCTGCACTAAGGGTCACCAGAACCTTCTAGTTATTAAGGTGAATGTTCTGGAAAATAGTAGAAGATGGACAGTTTTCCCAGATTCAGGTCTTCTTTTCTGAGTTACTACTTACATTAGTTTTACGTCTGCTTGAATCAGTGTTTTCTCAGCCTCTCTGAGCAGTTTGAAGGAGCCCTGGTGGTACAGTGGTTAAAGTGCTTGGCAGCTAATCAAAAGGTCAATGATTCAAACCCACCAGGCATTCTGCAGGAGAGAGATGTGGTATTCTGCTTTCATGAAGATTTACAGCCTTTGAAACCCTATGGGGCAACTCTGCTCTGTCCTGTAGAGTCACTCTGAGTCAGAATCAACTTGATAGCAGTGGGCATGAGCACTTTGAAACCAGTGTGAATCTGCTCATGTAGTTACTTATATGGAATAGGAAAATCAAATCGTTTCTGGTTGGTAATTTTGGGGTATAACAAGTATAGCTTCTTTTTACAACTAATGACCATATGCTCACTTGTGGAATTTGATATGAAAAGCTTTTGTTTCTCTCCCTACGCCTTAAAACATTTCAGGTTTGGGGTCTTCAAGTTCTTTCAGTCTGTTAATTCCACACTTTGTGACCATAGTTATGCTCCAGCACCTTGGATAATCTTAGTAGGAAACAGGGTCCTTGTAAATCAGTATATTTGCTGTTCAGTACTTCAGCACAGGCTACTGGGGACCCTGTGTCTGATTGGTCATGCCCTGTTTATTTTTAATTTAAGTGATTTGAGCTGCTAGAGCATGAAATTATCTAGGATCACATTTGGGCTTCTTACAGAATGTGATGCTAAGGAGGGAATTAGATTGCTTTGATACTAAGAAGGGAACTGGTGCTTGCAAGTAATTCACTGAGTTTTAATTTAATTTTCAGCTTTGGGAACCCCTCGCTGGATGAGAGAAGCATTCTTGCCCCTCTCTATCAGTGCTGCATGTAAGTTACACACATCAAATACATGTGCTGCTTTCCCTTCTTTGCCAGTCTCAGTTAACGGTGCAAATGTTTCCTTGGCCTTGAAATGTCCTGGTACCTGAGCACTGTTTTTCCTACTTTTTCGACTCGGAGCCTTTGGAGATACTGAGACAGGAGATCAGGGAAAGGTGGAGGAGGACAGGTAACCCAAAGCTCAGAATTCATTTCAAGTTTTGTATGAATAGAATTTTACAATCTGTTCAATAATATGTAATCCATGTTTGTTTAAATATCAAAATATAATTTTTCCCCTCCCCCTTCCAAAAAAAAACCCTAGTAAATAAAATCTGTGTCCCAGGGAGCTACCTCATGTGGGACCTTGTGGTTCACGTCCTCTTCCATATCCGCCACATGCCACTTGGGGTATGCAGATCTCAGTTTTAAATTATCTTACCCAACAGTAACTGACTTTTCTCATAGGTATTTAATACTTGATTTTTTAGGCTGGCGGTTCAAACCCACCAGCCACTCCTCAGAAAGAAGATCGGGCAATCTACTTCTTTAGTGATGCCACCTTGGAAACCCAAGGAGAGGTCATTATGAGTCAGATCCAAGTCAGTGGCAGTGAATTTGGAGTTTGGTTTGATCTTAGAAAACAAAACATTAAAGAATAAATCAAGAAATAACAGCGTTCTAAGAACCTTGTTTTCAGATCATCTGGTACAGTTTTAGAGCATGAGCACCAAGAATCACCTGGATTCACCTTGCTTGACTACATAGAGAAGCAAGTCCAGGAGTCAACACCCAGACAATTCCATCACACAGACCGGCGGCAGTTAGGACATGGGGCCCACATCCTGTGACCTCCTCTAACTTCACAAGGGAGAGAGAAAAGGGGTCAACAGTATCAACTCAAAGCTGATTCCTATGAGGTGGAAGTCAGGGATGCCGCCACCCTCCAACCTTTTTACTAATTCCAACACCAGCCATCTCTCCCACAGCACTCACTACCTCTTTGCTTGGTTAAATAATTCGTTGAAATGACCACACAGAACTCACAGACAATACTCAGGATTATGGGGGTTTGTTGTTGTTGTTACATGCCATTGTTGGCTCCGACTCAGCAATCCTATGTACAACAGAACAAAACACTGCCTGGTCCTGTGCCAGCCTCACAATCCTTGCTATACCTGAGCCCATCATTGCAGCCACTGTGTCAATCCATCTTGTTAGGGGCCTTCCTCTTTTTCATTGACCCTCCACTTTACCAAGTGTGATATCCTTCTCCAGGGAATGGTCCCTTCTGACAACATGACCAAAGTAGGTGAGACAAATTGTGGCCATTCTCGCTTCCAAGGAGCATTCTGGCTGTACTTCTTCCAGGACAGATTTATTTGTTCTTCTGGCAGTTCATGGTACTTTCAGTATCCTTCTCCCATACCACAACTCAAAAGCATCAACTCTTCTTCAATCTTCCTTACTCACTGTCCAGTTCTCACATACACATGAGGTAAGTGAAAATACCATGGCTTGGGTTAGGCGCACCTTAGTTTTCAGCGAGACACCTTTGCTCTTCAGCACTTTAAAGAGCTCTTTTGCAGCAGATTTGACCAGTGCAATATGTCATCTGATGTCTTGACTGCTGCTTCTATCGGCATTGATTTTGGAACTAAGTAATATGAAATCTTTAACAAATTCAATCTTTTCTCCACTTATCATGATGCTGCTTATTGGTCCAGTTGTGAGGATTTTCATTTTCTTTATGTTGAGCTGTAATTCATATGGCAGACTGATGTCTTTAATCTTCATCAGTAACTGCTTCAAATCATCTTCACTTTCAGCAAGCAAATTTATGTGGTCTGCATCTCACAGGTTGTTAATGAGTCTTTCTCCAGTCCTGATGCCACATTCTTCATATGGTCCAACTTCTCAGATTATTTGTTCAGGATACAGATTGGATACGTATGATAAAATGATACAATCCTGACACACTCCCTTCCTGATTTTAAACCATGCAGTGTCCCCTTGTTCTTTTCAAATGACAACCTCCTGATCTACGTACAGTTTCCTGATAAGCACATTCAAGTGTTCTGGAATTCCCATTCTTCTCATAATTTGTTATGATCCACACAGTCAAATGCTTTTGCACAGTAAATAAAACACAAACATCTTTCTGATATTCTTTGCTCTCAGCCAAGATCCATCTGACATCAGCAATATATCCTTTGTTCCACATCCTCTTCTGAATCCAGCTTGCAGTTCTGGAAGTTTTATGTCAGTATACTGCTGCAACCGTTTTTGAATTATCTTCAGCAAGATTTTACTTGCATGTGATACTAATAATATCGTTTGATAATTTCCACATTCTCTGGTATCACCTTTCTTTGGAACGGGTACAAATATGGTTCTCTTCCAGTCAGCTGGCCAGGTAGCTGTCTTCGAAATTTCTTGGCATGGACAAGTGAGTGCCTCCAGCATGGCATACATTTGTTGAAACATCTCAATTGATATTCCATCAATTCCTGGAGCCTTGTTCTTCACCAGTTCCTTCAGTGCAGCTTCAGCTTCTTCCTTTAGTACCATTGGTTCTTAATCATATGCCACCTCCTGAAATGGATAAACATTGACCAGTTCTTTTTGGTACAATGACTCTGTGTATTCTTTCCATCTTTCTTTTTTTTGTGATTTGGGTGAAAGTTTACGCAAACTCACTTTCCATACAGCAGTTCACATACACTTTCTCATGACATTGACTACAATTTCCCACAATGCAGCAGCTCTCCTCCCACTTCCTCCCCATAGTTACCTCTTCCCTGTGTCTATCTCTCCATGCACTCCTGCCCCCTGAGCTGTTTCCCTGTGCATAAACAGCCTTTCTTTCTCCCATGTTTGTTCTCTCCAAGGAGTGTATCTACCTCAGGTAAATATTCAACTCCTATGCCTGTCTTTTGTTTGGCTGGAAGCCACCAGTGTGGGTTGAATTCCAGACCTGAAGGGCAGCTAGGGACCATAGTCTCAGTGGTTCCACCAGGCTCTATCAGCCCAGAAAACCTGGTCCCTTTTTTTTTGTTGTTCCACATTGTTCTTCCTCTCTATCCAGGATCTCCTATATAGATCCCCCTTCAAGTGGTTGACAGTGGTAGCCAGGCACCAACTAGTTCTTCTGGTCTCATAGTTGTATAGGCTGCAGATCGCATGGTGTACCAGTCGCTGGGACTAATTGTTTCCATGCAGCTTTGGTTTTCTTCATTCTTCTTTGCTCTGGACCAGGAGAGACCCATTGTTGCATCTAGAAGGCAGATTGCAAGCTTTTAAGATCCCAGTCGCTACTCCCCAAAGTATGAGGTGGAACAATGTTTTGTGTAGTATGTTATGCCATTTGAGTTTGATGTCCCCCTGTGACTATGGTCCTGAGCCCATTGGTTCAACTACTCGCTCCCTCTGGATAGCTGGTTGTGGCCAAGAAGTGACTACAACCTTGTCCCTTGTCAGCTCTACTATACACCTGGGAATTCTTATGTTGTTGTTGTTGTTGTTATGTGCCATCCAGTTGGGCCTGACTCATAGCGACCCCTCCTTGGGTTTCCCAGGCAGTATCACTATGGAAGTAGATTGCCCCATCTTCCTTCCGAGGAGTGGCTGGTGGGTTTGAACCGCCAGCCTTCTGTTTAGCAGTCAAGTGCCTTAG
>NW_006921630.1:4727600-4729216 GCF_000298275.1 Orycteropus afer afer
GCCTTTGATTTCCCTTTCTTGCCTTATGGCCCTGGCTAGGACTTCCAGTACAATGTTGAATAGAAGTGGTGATAGAGGGCATCCTTGTCTGGTTCCTGTTCACAAAGGGAATGGTTTCAGTCTCTCTCCATTGAGAATAATGTTGGCTGTTGGTTTTGCATAGATACCCTTTATCATGTTGAGGAATGTCCCTTCTATTCCTATTTTGCTGAGAGTTTTGATCAGGAATGGGTGTTGGATTTTATCAAATACCTTTTCTACATCAATTGATATGATCATATGATTCTTCTCCTTTGCTTTATTTATGTGCTGGATGATGTTGATTGTTTTTCTAATGTCAAACCATCCTTGCATACCTGATATGAACCCCACTTGGTCATAATGAATGACTTTTTTGATATGTTGTTGGAGTCTAATAGCTAGGATTTTATTCAAGATTTTTGCATCTATATTCATGAGGGATATTGGTCTGTAGTTTTTCTTTTGAGTGATGTCTTTGCCTGGTTTTGGTATCAAGGTAATGCTTGCTTCATAAAATGAGTTAGGGAGGAGTCCATCCTTTTCTGTGTTTTGGAATAGTTTGAGTAGGACTGGTGTCAGCTCTTTTCTGAATGTTTGGTAGAATTCTCTGGAAAAACCATCAGGGCCAGGACTTTTTTTAGTTGGTAATTTTTTGATGACGTGTTCAATTTCTTCTTTTGTTATGGACCTATTCAACTTTTCCACATCAGTCTGTGTTAGTTTAGGTAAGTGGTGTGTTTCTAGAAATCTGTCTATTTTTTCCTTTTTTTCAAATTTGTTGGAGTACAGTTCTTCATAGTATCCTGATATTATCCTTTTTATTTCAGTTGGTTCTGTTGTGATGTCACCCATTTCTTTTCTTATTCATGTTATTTGTATTCTCTCCCTCTTTTCCTTTGTTAAATTTGCCAGTGATTTGTCAATTTTATTGATCTTTTCAAAAAACTTCTGGTCTTGTTGATTTTTTTTTTCTATTGCCCTTCTATTTTCTGTGGTCATTGATTTCTGCTCGAATCTTGATTATTTCCTTTCTTCTGGTGACTGTAGGCTTTCCTTGCTGTTCTTTCTGTAATTGTTGGAAATATTGGTCTAAAGTGTTGATTCTGGCTCTTTCTTCTCTTTTTGATGTGTGCATTTATTGCTATAAATTGGCCTCTGATCTCTGCTCTTGCTGTGCCCCAAAGATATTGATATATTGTGTTTTCATTCTTGTTTGATTCAAGGAACTTTTGAATTTCAATTTTTATTTCTTCTCTTACCCAGTCTTTCTTAAGGAGGATGTTGTTCATTTTCCATGTGTTTACTCTTTTTCCATTGATCTTCGTATTGTTGATTTCTAATTTGATAGCATTATGATCTGAAAAGATGCTTTGCAGTATTTCAGTGTTTTTAAATTAATTAAGGCTTGCTTTATAGCCTAACTTATGGTCTATCATGGAAAATGTTCCATGTGCACTGGAAAAGAATGTATATTGTGCTGTTGTTGGGTGAAGTGCTCTGTAGATGTCTATAAAGTCAAATTGGTGGATTGTATTATTTAGCTCTTCTGTATCTTTGTTGAGTTTCTTTCCAGTTGTTCTGTCTTTCATTGAAAG